>NC_083792.1:14297383-14359843 GCF_015708825.2 Lethenteron reissneri | reverse complement strand
GCAGGCCGTGGCCTTGCCTGCGCTGCCAGCGCCCTCTGCCACGCGGCACGAAGACGCCATCTTGGGCGTGGCAGGGGAAGAACAGCGGGAAGCCGCCATCTTGCGCCCTCCGCGGCGGGGGGCCGCCATCTTTGACACGTTGCGGTGCGACGCCATCTTGAATATGCCACGTGACGAGTCGCCTGCGGTGGACGGCGCAGCAAGGAGTCGCAGCCGTCACTTGACAACTGTTAAAGAATTCTCCATCGGTGGCGACTGGAGTGCTTTCGCCTGCAGATTTTTGGCGGCGGTGCGCTCCGCCAGGTGGACTGACGCAGAGGCCCTGGAAGTTCTGCCAACTCTTCTCGATGACGAGTCGGTCCAATTCTTCCGTTCCATCAAGGCCGAGAAAAAGAAGACACTGAGAGGAGTTTTTGACGAGATGGCGGATGCGTACGAGTCAGCGGATGATGCTCACCGCCGATTCGTTAAACGCCAGCGGGCACCCGAAGAGTCGCCGGTGGCATACAGGGGTGCTGTCTTGGAGTTAGCCATGGCCGCATACCCGGAGACGGAGCCTGACCTACTCGAACCCCTGATTTTGGGCAAGATGCTCGAGCTGTCCAGGGATTTGGGGATCCCTATGCCGGTGTGTGGCCATGAGAAGCTGACATCCCGGGCGGCCGCAAAGTGTCTGGATGCCCAGTTTAATCTACGCCGCTGGAAGCAAGTCACAGCGTGGACGGGGGGGCCCATCGTCGAAGGAGGTGCCGTGGGTTGGGATCCCAAGAAGGCGGTGTACGTTCCTGACGGAGGGGGCCCGCAGGAGCTGACAGCCGCCTCTGCGCAGTGGTCGGCCCGCGGTGGACCGGGGCCGCGATCTGCGCCGCCGACGCGGGAGCGTCGGGATGGGGGGACTGCGGTGCGGCGTAACGACATTGAGTGCTTCCGCTGCGGTCGCAAGGGCCATTACGCCAGGGACTGCTGGGCCCGTATCCCAGGACCGCCCCAGCAGGAGGCCTCGACGGCAGACGTGCCGCGGAAGGACCCTCCTGGACAGACAAACCGGCCGTGACACCGCAGGAGACAGGGGACTCTGCTCTGGGTGGGCCTACCACAGCTGCGGGGACACCGGGCCCCGCCGCCCTTCCGACCCCGCCAGAGACACGATTGCGGGACACCCCGGACTCTGGTCCTTCGGGGAAACGGGACCGTGGCGTTGGCGGGCCTCCAATAGCGACAGGCAGTTTTGATCCTGTCGCTCCTAAAACCCCGTCACGTTCTCGGTCTGCAGGGGGGCCGCCTCTCGTCCGGGACGGGCCGGCGACCCGCACGTGGTCAAAGTCCCTTACTTTTCGTTGATTAATGTTGTTCTTGTTCTTGTTATTATTGTTATAATCGTTGTATGCTCCGTTGTCCGTTCATGTCTGATGGTTGGTGGTCGCTCGCATTACTTGTTGTTGTTTCAGCCGAGGACGGCTGGAATTTTCTCTACGGGGGAGGGTGGTGTAATGCGGGCGTAAACGGCCTCGCGGATATGACGTAACGGGGGGAGGAGTTGGGTCACGTGGGGAGAAGGGAAAGCTCTTAAGGGCGGGAACCAGAAGAGACAAGGAGAGAGTGTAAGAATAAAGACGGGAGGAGGCCACGCAGGGCAGGGAGCGGAAAGTGGCGTGATCACCACAGGACGGGACTCGGCACCGTTGACCAGCGGTGTCCGGGCACGGGGGAGACGGAGAGCAGTGGTGGGGCTGCAGAGAGAGCAGCCGAGAGACTGCATAAGGGTGGAGAGGCTGAGAGGAAAGCCAGCAGCGGAGCTGCATCGGGAGCCAGGAGAAAAGGCTACGTGAGCGACGGCAGCAGAAGGGCTGCCGAGCGGGAGGTGGAGAAGGCTCTGAGCGAGGGCCGTGCGGGGCGAAGTTGTACGAACCCAAATAAAGGACAACGGAGACAGACAGTGAAAGAGTCCTTTATTACACATGGTTGTGTGGATTTTTCTTCAGGTCCTCTGGTTTTTTCCTCCACATTAGAAACATATAATTAGAGAATTTGGCTGCGATAGATTTCCACATGATAAGCTACTAGGTTGAGCCATCATTTGTGGGCAGGTCGTTTCTAAAAAACAGCTATATAGCTCATTGGGCCTTACCTGGTAAAATAAAAATAATAAAGTTTATTTGAAATAGTATCTTGGATGCAAACAGGAACCTAATTTTTATCACTGTATAATAATTTAATTGTTATAAGTTTAATACTCCAATAAATGTCGAAATGTACTTGCTTACAGAGGGGCGTAGGAGTGACACAGCAGTTGGCGCACTGCACCGCTACGAACCTGCCGCTGTGAGTTTGACTCTAGACCATAGCTCACATCAGTGGCGAGCGACATCAGAACATGTCCTGTGCACCCAGTTCTCCAACCTGCGCAGAGCATCGTGGTGAATTGGTGGTCAAACAACCACCCCCATGACTGACACGGCGAGGCTTTTATCCAGCAGTGCATAGCAGTGGATTGACAAGAATTGATGTACATTTTTTGGATAAATTATTATTTATTTGCTTAACAGACAAGGCAAATGTTTACCAACTTTGCTTTCATCGGGATGTATGAGCGCATCCAAAGTGAATCGAGGCATTAGAAATCATCAGATGGGAGCTGATCCCGGGCATGCAGATAACTGACTAGCGCTGTGTTTTGTCTGTGGGCCGTGCAGTCAACAACGAGAGCTTAAGTTCGATGGGAAATTTCCGTGGGCAGTTTCTCATCTCGAAACCCTGATAAAATGCGAGAGTATGACACAGTGGTGTGGATTGTCTGCGAGTGCCTTAACATCCCGAATGAATTTTCAGCACAGTAATTATTTATACGCGTTTCCTTTGGGTCTTTCGGTAAAGTCACATAGATGGTTCGAAGAAACCATCTACGTGGTTCAAAGAAACCATCGACGTGACTTTACCGAAAGACTTAAAGAATATGAATTCCTGCAGTCACGAAAGCTTTAAGTCAATATTTATTCATACGCGTTTGCTATGGTTTCATTGCCCTCCGTAAAAAAGCTAATTTAATCGGTAAACATTTTTTCCTCGTCCCCATATTAGTGTTCTTTTTGGGCGCATTTTCGTTAAAATTCCCAGGGTTGGGGGCATATCAACATGGCCAAGGTTGATAAAGAATCGTGTTACCCAACCTACTATGTTATCCAACCAACCATCCTATTGCTTCCCCTCCATTGAAAAAGGAATTAGCTGACAAGTACACAATGTTATACTAACTTGAAACGTGTATTTGTATAAAATAAACAAATATATTTTAATACTGTGCCCTTCTGTTACACAACGTTTCACGTTTATGCAACCGAAATTAAATTGAATCGTGAACACAAATACGAGAGAGGAGGACATCTACCACGGAGGTGAGCGATTAGATCAGCTCGTGGTTGCAGGCAACTGGGGTGTATTGTAGGATTGCGGGATCACGAGGGGTTGGTGACGGCCTGGGGAGGCCTTCATCCAGCAGTGGATTGATCATTGGCCTGTGATGGTGGCGATTAAACAAATGTAAAACAACGAAAACGTCAATTTCTGCGTGTGTGTAAACTTCACAGTGATCGCTGAATCGGCACTGTTCAACCCGAGCCTTCATTACATATTTGTTTTCATATCCACCTTGTTTTATTTAGCTTTTCCTTAGTTTCCATGGTTTGCGCGCACACATACATATAAACACACGTACGCACAAGTGGTGATCACAAGGATCTATCTTTTAGAGGTGCTCTTAGAAACGAGCTCACAGCTGTAATTAGTTTTGCACAACAGCCTCGGCACAACACTATAATACTAACGACAAGGGAGGAGACGCGAGCGGTGACTTGGACGGGATTGTTGATGGAGGACAGCGGTGCTAAGTTTGAGTGTTGTGCCGCATCAGCATTACCACACGGACGGAGCATATCACCCTCCAACAAAAACACATTCTCAACGTACAGTCACGTGGGAAAATTCCAAAACGCTGCGATGACATAGCGTGAATATAAGGTCACCCACCTTAAAATCCTTCTCCGTCACGTTCGTAAGGTGCACCTAGGGCGATGTTTGCGTGCTATTATAATTCCAAACCATGAGGGGCGGGGGGGTCATATCTATACCGTGACACAATTGATGACATTTATATACAAAAATAAACCCCTAGAACTTGAAATCTATGTTAACAGTGCTATTGTACATCTAGCTGGGCGCCATGGTGGCGAGGTGTTAACTACCTCGCCAGGTATACAGGAGGTCGTGCGTTCGATCCAAACCCTGACGCCTGATGTATATTTCGAGTTTGCACGTTCTCCCTGTGGGTCACGTGTATTTTTCTCTGGGTCCTCCGTTGTTTTCCTCCACATTTAGAAACGTGCGTTTAGAGTATTTTGCTGCAATATATTTCTACTTGATGTTAAGCCCCTCCGTTGAGCTATCATTGGTGACTGTCAGGTCGCTTCTATAAACGAGTTATATAGGTCAGTGGGCCTTACCTGCTCAAATAAAAATAGTAATAAGGGTAATAGGTGTCTACCGGGACCTTATAAGGAAGGGGTGGGGGTTGGGGAGGGATTATGAATCTTAATCCACTAATCCACACGGGGGCTTGGAGAAAGACACGCAGGCCTAATAACTAACAAATGAATATATTTATGTCGGTGCACGTTATTGCTGACCTCTTGAAATTGAGTTGTTGCGTATGTGGTGACTGTTGTGGCATTTCATGAAATATAAACTATATATATTGTCAAGGACAGGATGAGGAATATAGCCATTTTTATGGAACTTCCAGAAGATGACAACATTTTTTAAACAAGTTACAGGTCAGGTTCGCAAACTGTAAGGTGTTTTTTTTTTTTAAAGAATCGGTGGACATTATTTTCAAGTGTGTACAAAGGATGCCGTGTCTCCCAAACCACGTTCTTGATGAGAAAGCGTTCCTTAAAAATATTGATTCTCAGAGAAATCTTTTTTAAATTATAATTTTAGTAATAAAGAAAAAACGTGTTTGCTTTCACCCTCCTCCCCACTTGCATAAAGATTGATTCTTAAATCCGCCATAAATGCATCTAATAATGCAGATAAGAACTGATTTTTTTCCATTCGTATATATGTTGCATGTAATGGGTACACGACATCTCCGCCGCTCGTTAGCAGGAAAGCTAGGCACACCCTCAGATTGTCCTTTTGCGGCAACACTGCTGACATTTACCCACTCTTCACCTATCTCGGAGGGAAGCTGGACCGCATGCTATCCTTCCACAATCACCTGAAAAAGGCGGCTGCTGAGATGAAGACAAGGGTTGGCCTGGTCCAAAAGCTGTCCAATTACAAGCTGGGGAGAAGTCATTGCTTTGGATATCAGTGATGGCCCTCGAGTATTTACGTGCACAAGTATGGACCAGCAGAGCCACGCTCACCAACAAGTACCTCGTGAGAGGCCTCGTTTCAGACGATCCACGGCTTCAATCTTCCGCTTAAGGGCCACAACCCTAAACCGCATCCGCACAAACCATAGCAGCAAGTGCAGATACGTGATGCACACGTGGATAATTACAAACACTCCCGTGTGCGACTGTGGCTACCCAGAAAATATCTCGGAACAAATTTTTATGTTCCGTTGTTTGGGTGTAATTGTCCGCAGTCCCTAACGTTATGTCAAGCTTCGCTAGGATCTATAAAGGGGCCACTTCCTGGAGTCGTTCAGTAAAGCACTCGTTCATGTTGAAGATTCTCTGTCTCTGGTCTGATTAAGTAGTGAGTCCGGGGTTGCTCTGGAGCGATGAGACAAAACAAATAAAGTGACGACGAAGGTTTGACGGACTTGTGCGGCATAATAAATGAACAAGTTGTAAACTAGGAAAAATTTATTTACTGTACTCTTTGGTTCTTTCGGTAGTCACGTAGGTAGAAATAAAATAAAACAAATCACGACGTTTCGATCACAACACAAGCAATCTTCATCAGGTGGAACAACCACAGCAAGAAAATGCTGAAGTAGGCGAGAGAGCTGCCGTGGCAAGAGGTTATATAGGTAAGAGAGGGGGAGGAGCAAGGGGGGAGAGAGAGAGGGGGGGGTGTGGGCTAAGGGAAGGGGGGGGCTGCGTGAGCGCTAGGGGAAGAGGACGTGAGGCTGGGGGGGGGGAGTGGGCAGTCCTCCCCTTCCCCTACCCCCCCCTCTCTCTCTCCCCCCTTGCCTCCCCCTTTCTTACCTATATAACCTCTTGCCACGGCAGCTCTCTCGCCTACTTCAGCATTTTTCTTGCTGTGGTTGTTCCACCTGATGAAAATGTCTTGTGTTGCGATCGAAACGTCGTGATTTGTTTTATTTTATTTCTACCTACGTGACTTTACCAAAAGAACCAAAGAGTATGGATTTCTGCAGTTACTAAAGCTTCAAATCAAGGGGAATTTACTTGTAAACATAAAAATTAAGAGGGAAGAGGGAAAATGCCTCTTCTTACTGGAGCATTCGGCCTTTTTGATGAAACAGGAGAGCAATGGAGTGCTTATACAGAACTGTTTGATTTTTTGTGATAGCCAATGACATTAAAAATAAAGTTTAAGTGGCAACTTTCCTTAGTGTGATGGGAGCTAAAACTTTTCGCTTGCTAAGGAGTGTGGTGCAGCCTGAGAGACCAGGTGACTAGTCATATGAGGGTATTGTGAAAACCTTACGGGAACATTTTTTCTCCAAGTCACTTGTTATTGCAGAGAGATTCAGGTTTCATAAACGTAACCCAGAGGAGTGTGAACCTATTGCCAAATATGTGACAGTGCTAAAGAGACTGAATGAACATTGTGAGTTTAATGCAACATTGAATGACACTATCCGTGATCGGCAAGTGTGTGGCCTAACAAGTGAGGCAATACAGAAGCGCCTTCTCTCTGAAGATAAACTCACTCTACAAAAAGCAATGGAGGTGGCAGTATCCATGCAGCTCGCTGAGAAAGCACAGCAGCTGGGGGCTGCATCAAGAATGTAGCAGCAGCAGCACGGGATAAACAAAAGAGAAGCACAGAAGAGTGTCCTCGATGTGGCAAACAAGGTCATTACCCATCTGAATGTTGGGCAAATGAGCTGACATGTCGCCATTGTGAAAAAAGAGGACACATTGAGCGAGCTTGTAAAGCCAAGAGAGAGAGATAGACCAGTGAAGGAAACCTATAAGGAAAGGTCGAGGAAAGGTCGGGAAAAGGGAAAACACCCCTTTGGCATCCCAAGAAGAAGCACCTGCATGTTGTACAGCAGGAACAGTCAAGTGATATTGACACAGACTCTGAAGATGAGTTATTAATGAAGGTATTACCAGTAAAAGGAGGCTCTGCAGCCTATGGGGTAACACCATTGTTGAAAGGACAGCTGACCGAGATGGAAATTGATACAGGACCTGCGGTCTCGCTGATGTCAGGAAATTATTTAAGAAAAGAATAAACCATCTTCTACTGACACATGCAAACCTCATGTTGAAGACGTATACAGGATAAACCGTTTCCATCGCTGGAAAAGCAGACGTCTTGATGGAATTAAACGGACAAAATGCGAGACTTCCCATCTATGTGGTCAAAGACGACTATCCATCGCTGATGGGCCAGCCTTGGTTGGAAAATATTTGTCTGGACTGGATGAAGGTGAACATATTGGCACAAGAAGGAACAGGGTTGCCAGCTTTGTTGCATAGACATGCCACTATATTTAAAGATGAACTGGGAAGGGGATTACGGTGAAACTACTACAGCTCAAGCCAGACTCTCACCCCAAGTACATGAGGGCTAGAAACATTCCCTATGCCCTCAAACCAAAGGTGGATGTCGACTTACAACGGCTGGTCAAGATCGGAGTCCTGGATCTGGTTCCACATAGCGAGTGGACAACACCTGTAGTTCCGGTGATGAAGTGTGATGGCTCTGTTCGCCAGTGTGGAGATTTCAAGGTGACCGTTAATCCGGTAATAAAGGTCGAACAATATCCACTTCCCCCCATCGAGCAACTGTTCGCTGGGTTGGCTGGAGGGAAGAAATTCAGCAAGATTGACCTAAACCAAGTCTACCTGCAAATGCATATAGCTGAGGAGTCACAGAAGTACCTCATGATCATTACCCACAGTGGACTTTTCAGATACCGCCGCTTGCCTTTTGGTATTACTTCTGTAGTGCCTGAAAATACGCGCCACACGCGAGAGTGGGAGTACACGCGCGCAGAGTACAGTGGGAACAAACGAGGTCGAGGGTGTTGTCGTTAGGCGTAGGGAGAAGGTCAGAGACGGGTAGGGGGCAACTAAGAACACAGGGCGCTGATTGGCTGGGAGTTGTTATTGTCCAAATGTGGGGCCACGCTGTCCGAGGACAGTAGCAGGTGGTAAGGGGTGATTAAGGACGCAGGGCGCCGATTGGCCGAGATGTTGTTGTTGCCGCTAAGTTGCGCCGCATTGTCTGGGGAAACATGGCAGTTGCCAGCGGGGGCTGGGGGCGAGTGGCGTCGCGGGGGATGCCTCAGAATAATTGAAGATTAATTGGCTGGGGGATAAAGAGAGGGGTTTAGGAGCAGACGGGAGTTTACGCCTGGGAGGAGACAGAGGATGTTGGAGTTGAAACAGCGGAGCTAGTAGCAGTGGAGAAGTGGAGGGTAGCAGTGGAGAAGTATCGGTAGCAGTGGTAAGGTATAAGGTAGCAACTGAGATGCCAGCAGAAGCGGCTGGAGTGTGACGCCGAAGCCAGTAGAAAGCGGCTGGAGTGTGGGAGGAGAAGCTGATAGAGATACGGCTGAGTGTGACGGCGGAGCCGATAAAGAGCGGCTGAACTGTGACGGAGAGAGAGTGGAGAGAAGAGTCGACGAAGAGACGCGGAGGAGGAATGTTGATTGGTGTTAGCTGGAGGAATGGTCATTGGTGCTAGCTGGAGGAATGTTGATCGGTAGAAGCGAAATAAAGTGAGAGAGGAAAGCAAGAAGCTGTCGTGTAAAGTCGAGCACTACACTTCGGCACCCGGCTTCTTCCAGAGGGCCATGGATCAGGTTTTGAGTGGTCTTCCTGGGGTAAAGTGTTACCTTGATGACATCCTTATAAAAGACTAGAAAGACTTGAAGTGTACGGTCTGCACATTCGCAAAGAGAAATGTGACTTTTTCAAGCCTGCTGTGGAGTACTTAGGCCATGTGATCAATGCTGAAAGTCTCCAGACAGCTCCATCGAAGGTGATAGCCATTGCAGAGGCTCCTGTTCCACTGGATGTCAGCCAGCTGCGGTCTTTCCTGGGTCTCCTGAACTATTATGGCAAATTTATTCCACAGTTGGCGACACAACTGAAGCCTTTGCATAGGCTACTTAAAGAGAACAAACTATGGTCATGGACCAAGGAGTGTGATATTGCTTTCAAGAAGGCAAAGGCAGCGTTGATCGATGAGAAAGTGTTAATTCACTTCGATCCGTCCTTGCCAATTCAACTGGTGTGCGATGCCTCTACATCTGGAGTTGGGGCTGTTTTGTCGCATATCACACCTGCTGGAAAAGAAAGGCTCATCGCGTTTGCGTCAAGGACGCTGAGCAAAGCAGAAGTGAAATACCCGCAGATAGAAAAAGAAGCGTTGGGAATTATCTTCGGAATCAAAAAGTTGTATTCCTACGTGTTCGGACGGAGATTCACCTTGCTGACAGACAATCATCCTATGACTTACATCTTTGGTCCATACTCTGGAATACCAAATCTAGCAGCGAGCAGACTGAGCGTTGGGCACTCCTCCTTAGTGCTCACAACTATGACATCAAGTTTCGAAGGTCTGAAGAACACACCAACGCTGATGGCTTGTCACGACTTCTTCTGCCTGACTGCCCTAAAAGTAGCGAATGGAAGGTTTTTTTCTTCGATATGGTAGAGAACACACCTGTGACCGCTCAACAAATCAAAAAGGAAACAAAAGGAGATCCAACACTGTCCAGAGTGTTCGACCGAGTGATGAGAAGTGACCTGCCACCTGTCTCTGACGCGCCGCCTGATCTACGACCTTTCTCGGGGAAAATAGTTGATGGTGACTGGAGTATGCGTGTCATCATACCGCCAAAGCTGAGAAAAAACCTGCCCTGGATGAGCTGCACTCTGGACATTGTGGCATCGTCCGGATGAAAGAGTTAGGGTGTAGCTATTTCTGGTGGCCGAAGCTAGACCAGGATATTGAAGCCACAGCCAGATCTTGCACTTCATGTCAAATCAACAGAAACACACCAAGCTTGGCTACACTGCATCCTTGGGATTGGCCAGCGAGCCCGTGGCAGCGTGTTCACCTAGATTTTGCAGGACCAGTGGAAGGAACGATGTTGCTGGTTGCCGATTACGCCCATTCAAAGTGGCGAGAGGTCTCAGTCATGTCCACCATAACATCGGAGAAGACCATCGAGATTCTGAGGGAGATGTTTGGACATCTAAGACTGCCTGAGCAGATAGCCACGGACAATGGGCCATTTCTGCATTTAAGGAAATGTATAAATTCCTACAGAACAATGGAATCAAGCACATCCTCTTAAGTCCTGAGCATCCATCTACTAATTGACTTGCAGAGAGAATGATTCAGACAATCAAACATGCTTTAAAAGCATCCAGAAGGGAGGCACCACTGAAGCAGCGACTCAACACTTTCCTGCTCAACTATCGCAACACTCCGCATGCGATAACTGGAACGTCCCCTGCTAACCTACTCATGAAAAGACAGCTCCGGACTCGCCTTGATCTATTGAGACCAACACCCACCAAAACGTTGGTCCAAGACAAGCAGCAAGATCAAGTCAATGTACGAGCAAGGTGGTCTAAGAATAGACAGTTCTCTGTCGGAGATCCTGTCTATGTACGGAACTACACCACTAAAGAAAAGTGGCTTCCTGCAACTGTTCTTCAAAAGACTGGACCTGTCTCATACAGAGTCAGCACCCAAGACAACCAGACCTTGAGGAGACATATCGACCAGTTACTTCCTCGTGAACCTGCGGCTACAACCTCTAAAGTAAATACGCCAGCGTTTACCTTCACAAGTGAGCTGACACCTTACTGGAACATGTCAGCACCCACGCCAGAACCTTCTACACCACTGCCAACAGAGACCACTCCTCCAAGTACACTTGAGGCTCAGCCTGAGCCAACATCTACACCTGAGTCTGTTCCACCCAGAGAAAGAAAACTTCCAGTACGTTATAGTTAGTGCTAACCCTGGAAGTGAGGGGCAGAATAATGCCCTTTGGGTTAAGCGGAATGTTGAGGCCGTCTACTCTCTCTTCCAAGTTATAGAAAGTTCTTGTTTGTGTTAATGTCGACATTACCGTTTAAGGGGGAAGATACGTTATGTTTCGTTGTTTGGGTGTAATTGTCCGCGGTCCCTAACGTTACATCAAGCTTCACGAGGAGTTATAAAGGACCGCGGTCCCTGGGGTTTGGGGCCACTTTCTGGAGTCGTTCAGTAAACCACTCGTTCATGTTGAAGCTTCTCTGCCTCTGGTCTGATTAAGGAGTGAGTCCGGGGTTGCTCTGGAGGGTGAAGACACAACACATATAGATCCAATGCCCGATTAGAAAATCAAAAAAGAAGCATCATCATAGCGATACACCACGCCTACTACTCCTGATGCAACCATCTGGCTCAACCACCTCAATATCACATTTTAGTTGTTGCTCTACATCAGGCATGTCCAAAGTCCGGCCCGCGGGCCAATTACGGCCCGCGGTCAGATTTCATATGGCCCGCAGCTTCGGTCTTATAATGTGTTATTTATGGCTCGCTAGCTCTGTCAGAATAAATCAATCACAAAACTTTAAAGATGTAATTCCTCCTTTGACCACACGGTGGCAGCACCATTCTAATGCTATCTGGCTCTGCATTCGTGCCGCGAACCCTTCTCGAATCATTTCTGCCATGGCGACAACAACAACAAAAAGATAAAAGTTGACAGTGAGGGCCGCCGCTTTCAGGAGCGGTGGGAATTACAATACTTCTTCACTGAAAATCGAGGCAATTGTGTTTGTCTAATTTGTAAAGAGATGGTTGCCTTGTTTAAGGATTTCAACGTAAAGAGACACTACGAGACTAAACATGCTACAACATACGACAAGCTAACAGGGAGTGACCGCGCTGAAAAAGTGAAGCAACTCTAGGCTGTTCAGGCACCGCAACAGCGATTCTTCACACGGGCCTGTGAGTCAAAGGAAAACATCACCAAAGCCAGCTACGAAGTGGCCATGTTAATAGCTAAAAATGGCAAACCTTTTACTGAAGGTGCGTTTATCAAAGACTGGATCATGAAAATGGTGGAGAACATTTGCCCCGAGAAGACGCAAGAATGTATGAATGTTTGCCTGGCACGCAACACTGTGGCACGGAGAGTTGAGGACATATCGTCAGATATTCAGAGACAACTGGGGGACAGGGGAGTGGCTTTTGATTATTTCTCATTAGCCTGCGATGAAGGCACTGATGCATCTGACACTGCACAACTACTTATTTTTTAAAGAGGAGTTGATGACAACATGAACGTGACAGAGGAGCTGCTTGACCTCAAAAGCCTTAAAGGGCAAACCAGAGGAACAGATTTATTCGTTTCTGTTTGTGAAGCTGTTGATGATATGAAACTACCATGGAGTAAAGTTTCTGGGATCATTACCGATGGTGAGCCTGCCATGGCTGGTGAGCGAAGTGGATTGTCCACACTGATCTGCAATAAAGTCAGCGAAGAAGCAGGTGACGCTATTAAACTTCACCAGCAGGCTCTCTGCACCAAACATCTCAAATTTGACGATGTTATGAAACCAGTGGCAAAGGCAATCAATTATATTCGCTCTAAAGCTCTATACCACTGACAGTTTCAGCAGTTCTTGCGTGACATCCAGGCTGAATACGGTAACATAATATATCACAACGATGTGAGGTGGCTAAATCGGGGGTCCGCACTGCAGCGATTTCTCTCTCAAAGAGGAAATTGGAAATTTTTTGGGTGAGAAGGGACAACCAATGAAAGAACTGTCCGATCCTGTATGGCTGGCAAATCTGGCTTTTGTAGGTTGACATAACGAAGCATCTGAATGCGCTGAAAGTTAATCTTCAAGGAAAAGTTGCAGTGGTGAGCCAGCTATACGCTCACATCAAGGCCTTTGGAACCAAACAGCAACTTTTCCAAATACATTTGTCCCAAACAGAGCCCTGCACCGCGCACTTCCCAGCTTTGAAAGGTCATTAACAGTTTCCCACAGGACAACATCAGTGCGCAAATGAAGAGTTATGCAACAGCTATCGCATCTCTTTCTGTGGAATTTAACAAACGCTTTCTGGACTTTGCAGTTATTGAAAAGGACATGTTGCTTTTCTCTTCTCCCTTCTCCGTCGACCCTGATGATGCTCCTCCACAGCTGCAGCTGGAGCTCATTGAGCTTCAGTGTGACGATGAGTGCGGCAGAAAACACCAGCAGTGTTCTCTTGTTAACTTTTACCGGCAGCTGGACAAAAGCAGGTTTCCAGAAATGCGGTCATTCGCTAAGAAAATGCTGAGCTTATTCGGCTCCACATATTTGTGCGAGCAAACATTCTCAGTCATGAACTTTAACAAGAACCGATTGAGGTCAAGGATGAGTGACTCCCACTTGTGTGACATTTTACGCATCTCAACCACTGCCCTCAGGCCAGAACTGGTCTCTTTACTGAAATCTAGATCTCAGTATCACCATTCCCATTAGTGTCAGCAAGTTATCTGTTCCTTGATCAATCTGAAATTGAGTGTTTTGAACGGTAACATCTGTCACTATTAACAGTGAAAAGCCTAAAGCACACTAATGCACTTGAACTTATGGCACTTATTTTATTAAACTCTTGAATAAGATTTGGTTATATTCAATGTTTGTTCAATGTTATCTGACTGAATGAAAGGCAGAATTGTGTTTTTAGAGTTGTTCACGTCTGCCTGAATATGTGGTTACATTGTCATTTGAAAAATAAAGGTAATTGTGACAATGAAAATTGTTTTATAACAGTGTGTATTTTCACGTAACTTGTGTGGTTTAAAAAATGTCAGAAGGAACTATTGGCCCCCGGGCATCTTCACTTTATCAAATTTGGCCCTCTTTGCAAAAAGTTTGGACACCCCCACTCTACATCAACATAAACATACAAAGAAGAAGGCCCTGCAGCTACTAATATTCATAATGTTAAAACCAGAATCTATACTTGAATCATCAAATAGCTGACCCTGCATCTTCATCGAATAGCAACCATTGATCGTCATCAAGTTGCCGAGCAGTTGGAGGTGAGTAGCCCGGCCTGTAATGGTTTAGAGCGGTGTTTATTGGGGTTTGACAGCACGATGATGGAGGGGGTGTTATCACATGTTGTGCATTGTCGGGGGCGGCACGTCTGGGGCCGCACTAAAGGCCACCAGGGACCGATCAGTGGCCTACGGGCCTTGCAATGAAGAACACTGGTTTACATCCTCGTGTAATCGTTGGCTCTGTTTTATGATCCCAAAGAAAGCAGCAAGAAGACTAAAACGAGCCGCAGGCAAAGACATAATGCAAACTTATCGGGCTTTGGCGTCACACATATTTGTCCTGCGCATAATGCACAAGTGCATTCTTGAGGTTTCAAGCTGCTCAGCTGTTGGTGAGACCAAACATTCTTGTCTTGTGACTTAACTATAGGACCGAAATGTACGGCATGTAATGAGGTTGGATGATGATATGATGGTGGTGCAGATGGCATGAAAAGGAGGTTTATGGTCACCAGTGTAGATGACAACTGGGTGTCAGGGAATGATGTGCAGATGTCACAATGTCTTAATGCAGTGTTTGGTGCGTTATGTGGCCACGGCGTCAGAGAGGCCCTGTAGTCAATGGAGCAACGGTACAAGGTTAGTGTGGGATTGCTGCGGGACGCCTTTAATGCTAGAGAGAACCGATTTAGTTCCAAACCTAGATTCCAACTGTTGTCCATTCAGCAGAGTGGGATACGAGTAAATCAATGGGTGAAGACTCAATGATGAGCACGTCCGATTATCATGGTTCGTTATGTAAGGTGCGAAAGAAGTTCAACATACATACAGTAGGTACGTACGACAAGCGGCGCGAACCAAAAGAGGCCATCTGCTTGATATGTAAAATTGCGTATTTTTAGCGATGTATTGGTCGTTTCGGGGCTATACAAGGCGACAGGTGTTGCAACACTGCTCA
This sequence comes from Lethenteron reissneri, assembly GCF_015708825.2. Classification (NCBI taxonomy): domain Eukaryota; kingdom Metazoa; phylum Chordata; class Hyperoartia; order Petromyzontiformes; family Petromyzontidae; genus Lethenteron; species Lethenteron reissneri. The sequence goes on along the minus strand of NC_083792.1, from coordinate 14,344,652 downwards.
AAGGGGATTTGCGAACGTTTCGAGACTGAAATTCAGACTGCGTCATGTCCAGGAGCGGTCACCCAGCGGAATAAGGCGGGCCGATGAGCACTCCGGCTGAAGCCGAGAGTGTGGGCGCGCGCGGTCGTGGGAATGAAAGTGGCAGAGCCAGGCCAGCGAAGATGTTGGCAGTGGCTTGGGGGGGGGGGGTAGCGGTTTGGTAGTCAGGCTGTGTGTGGGTAGCCGCACAGTGTGCGAGGTTGTAGCCCGCAGCGCTTCTCACCGCGGCACGAGTGAGCGGAGACCGGTATCATTGATGGTGCTGAGTTGACATGGATAGTGATGCAAAAGGGAGAGCGCCAATGGTTGTGTAAGATTAGCACATTCATTAGTGAATGCAAGATACTGGTCCTTATGACATGGGCTGTTACACATGCGTATTCAGGTGTGCTATCGGTGGGACTTGGTTGTTGTTTGTCAATCTTTATGTCTGTAGCTGTGAGAGTGTAAATACGTTCAACAAATGAAGGTGGTGTGCCCTGGACATTATCCATATTGGATTATGATCACCAAGGCTCGTGTGCAGAGCATTTCAAGATCGCCTGCGATACCCATCCCCAAATAATAAATGCAACAAAAAAATGTTGGCTTTTAAAGACAGAGATATCCCCCATAGCCTTAACAAACGTTTGTGGGGAATGTGCTGTTAGCAAGCACCTACGTATGTCAGCACGGCACACTTTGTCTCGCGAGTGGCGATGTTTACATCTAGCACCAGCTGCTCATTTGAGGCCGAGTCGACCTAGGGGAGGTTTAGGACTGTTGACTGTGGGTGGGATTAAAATTTGGGTCGCTGGGTTCGTAGCACAGCGCGGAACCGTTAGACGACAGCTCCCTGTTGCATTCGCTCGCTCGCACGCACACACATACATAGAAAGGTGCTATGCAGCAGCACTGAGAGGAAGTTAAATCACCTGTGCTAGGCTGGAGAGTGAGTGGAGGCTTTGTGAACGTGGCTCGGAGACTGGGTGTCAACGACAGGCTTGAGAATCGCGCACAGCCTCTCCGATTCCAGATAAGGTTACGAGCACTCACACTGGGCTCCGGCCACAGTGCATTTACCATTGTTTGGGTGGTGTGGAATGCCACGGAGAGTTCCCATGCTGTTAAATACTGCAGAGCACAAGGCCCGGTTGTCTGATAATGCTCTCGTGTACTCGTCATAGGAATATTAGAGTGCACCATAAAAGAATGTGTAGATATTTTTAAGACACACACACATCTCAGAGCCGTAGGTTTTTTTCAAGGGTAACATAAGCCCACGAATTAGACACAATGACAACAGAACTAGTCACACTGGTTAAAATCTCGTTTCTATTTGTAACTGACATGTGACGTCACCTCACAGCCGAGCTGCGGTCTGAAATGTTGGTTACCCAACTTTATGACTCTACAGACCCTGGCGTTCGATTTGCTATACAGTATTACCTTTTAAACTAACCTGCTTTCATTATGACATCTGGTAGCCCGGTGGCATTTGTTCAACAGGCCTGACCTTTGCTGATGAGGCTCGGAAAATCGAAACTGGTCGAGAGTTAGCTTGCTCGAACAATTTGCAGCCAGATAATGTTGGTCTGGAAAAGCCGATAGGCCTATGGATTAACACATTTTTTATTTATACGTGAAAGCTCAGAATGGATCTTGACTGAAAGCTTTCGTGACTGCAGGAATTCATATTTTTGGGGTCTTTCGGTAAAGTCACGTAGGAAGGTTCAAAGAAAATAACAAAAAACAAAAACGATGTTTCGATCGCAACACAAGCGGTCGTCTTCAGGAAAACGGGGGTTAGCTTCCAAAGGCAAACTGTTTATAAAGGTTTGAAATGGGCATAGCCCAAATGTCAGCAGCCAATGTTAATGCAAGTGTTGGGCAGCCAACCCGACAGTGGTTGGTTTTTCACCAATCAAAAGGCTGCCAGGTGGAAATTAGCATGTTAATGAGAGATTGCCTACTCGAGTGAAGGACGTCAGGGAATCGTTCATGTCTTCTGCATTTCCACAAATTAAGTGGCATCATACGCTGCAAGGCTTGTTGTTCTATTCAGTCATGATCCTATGCATGACTATACACATATAATTATTTTTCATTGGAGATATGACAAGGGTGCCACGGTGGCGAGATGTTAACTACCTCGCTTGGTTTATAGGAGGTCGTGGGTTCGATCCCGACCCTTGATGCCTGTATATTTGGAGTTTGCATGTTCTCCTCGTGGTCGCATGGATTTGTCTCTGGGTCCTCTGGGTTTTCCCTCCACATTTAGAAACATGCATTTTGAGTATCTGGCAGCTATAATTTTTTAAATGATGAGCCACTTCATTGAGCCATCATTTGTGGTCAGGTCGCTTCTGAATAAAATAGTATTATTATGGTTATGACGCCCGCAGTAAAACTAATAAGAAGTTGAACCGTGAACTTCTTTAAGAAGTTGTGAATACGCTACTACTTACTGGGCCATGATTTGTAGTGTCCAAATCAGGTGGACCATTCCCAGCATATACCAAATTCCAAACAGAAGTTAAGATTGGAGAGCACCATGCAAAGTAAAAATGAGCAGGAAGCGTATATGGCTCCAGACATTTCTAGTAGGGCCCTCCCAGGGATGACTGATATAATTGGAAAAACACCAGAGTTCCCAAGGAAACTCCCATGTATGCAAAAGGGAGAATGCCTAAACAATGGTTGCTTTTCGGCCCAAACTCCCTTCATCCTGTCCGATCTTGAGCTGTATTCACTGCAATACCTCCCTCTCTTCAAGTCGCCAAACCACATTTTTCCCCTCCCAACAGGCAAACGTTTTATTCTGCAGGATAAATTGGTATTTTCCGTGCGTTATCGCTCCATCTTCACATGATCCACCAACCCTCCCTCCAAGGGTCTAGATTACGGGCACACGCCCATTTCGAATGGGAATGATGAAAGCGTAATCTGGAGCCAAGACCTAACGTGCGTGCGTCAGGGCCAGATTATGGCGGGCAGGGCAGGTGGGCTTGAGGGAGCTGGCGACGGGGGTCAGTTGTGGGGAAGGGGTTGGGATAAGTAAGAAGGGCAACGGAGCAGCTGGGCGACACTAATCGTGCTGGAGACAGATCAGAAATATACGTGGCCCGTACCTTCCCCTTGCCCTCCCCTCCCCCAACCGTGACTTGCAGCTGCTCTGTGTTTTGAATTCCAGGGTTCCGAGTCCAGGAAAGGAAGGTACTTCCCGCTTCAATTTAAATGGGTGGAAAACAGCACTGAATAGGAAACGAGATATTGTTATGAATTATTTGAGCCACGCACCTAATTTCTAATTAGGCAGCCCGACAAGTAGGTTCTGGGATAATAGGTTGTTGACCAATTATTGTCTTCGGTTTTGCATTTGAGTGTTTTTACTTTTTTTACTCATGAAGTTTTACTCCAGACAGTTTTTTCCTTGATTAATATCCTTTGTTTAAGGCCAGGTAAGAGCCAAGTTGAGACCAGAAGACTCTTCTAATACATACGATAAGTACGATAAATATATCTTAACAGTAACGGATCATGTGCAAGACATTAAAACACAGCATTAAAGATCATAACACTCAACATATTCTTGTGGAACAAATTAAAACAGAGATGAATGTCGTGATATCCAATTTCCGAAGAACAAATGGTTATTAACTGCAATCAATTAAAACGCTGCTTTAAAATATCGTGGCAGTAAATGTCACAGTAAAAATGTTCTAGACTGCTAAAACATTGTACACAAAACCAAACTGAAAGAAACAACAACACGTATTAGCTCGAATATAAATGTATGAATGAGTGGCTGAATGAGTAGTTGAATGAATGAATGAGAACGAACGAGCGTCCCACAATATATCTGCAGCGTGGCAGCGGTCACATTTTCTAGATTGCCATCTGAACGCGGAGCGGTTGCGCTGAACCGAGCCGTGATGTCTGGGTCAGTTGAGCTATTTTCAGCCGGGTTAGTTCCCACCGTCCTCGTGCACTGAATTGCACACCAGCTTGAGCACACCTGAGCCACGGGGCCGAACAAGTGTATCAGCACAATGTATCTGAACACCTTATCAGCAGTACACTTGCCCCCACGCACTCCATGGGCATGATGCACATGCTTCTGCTTGGTGGGGGGGGGGGGGGGGGCATTTATTGTCATATATAACGTGACCTATGGTGGCTGATGTCCATGTTTGCCAGGAGTTCACACACAAAAAAATTGCATCCACATTCACATCTAGCCTAAGACTTATCGGCTGCTTCTGTTATCTGCTCAGCTGATCTCTGAAGTAGGAATGGTTAAGAGGTGGCCGGGTAGCTGAGGTGGCTGGGTAGCTCATTCCACTGTTCGAATTCAGGATCCCACCAGGTGATTAAACTGAGTTATCAAGTTTGGTGAATTGATGGTGTCGGCCCAGTCGTCAACGACTGCATAAAAAAACCCCATCGTATAAATCAGTCGGTAATAATAAATGTATTCACCTTTCTCATACACAAGGGTCAGCACAATATAGACATATGGAAATATTATAACAATTATTTTCAATATACTGCCTATGTAAAATATGAAAAGAGGTAAATGATTGTAATAGATACGTGTTATGTATACTCGAATAATGCCCTTCAAATGAAGGACTTTATCAAGTGATCATAGCATATGGTTTGAGCAATAAGGCCTGATGCTCATTTCACGTTACATTTTGTTTTATAGTCAATTTGGCTGCAAGTATGTATGTTGAACTTCTTTCGCACCATACGTAGCCAACCATGCTAATCCCTACATTCCCTCTCGGAGATAAAAAAAAAATAACCGTTTGATTGTCATTTGCCAAACATTTATCTCTGCAGCAGGCTGGGTGGAAAGTCCTGTCCCATAGTGTTGATAAGAAGTCACCTGAAGAAATTTCAGAAGCAGTTCTATAACATCTCTTTCCACGGGCCGCCCCCGGACACACAACGTGACGCTCTGCGAGAGTTCCGAATGGATTCTTTGCCACATTTGGTAAAGAACGTGCAAAAAATGCGTTCAGAAATAAAGTGATTATGGCTCGGCCGCTAGGGAGTTTACACGCCTGACAGATTCCCATCGCTGCCGGCGATATGGCTGTACCAGTGACTCGTGCGGAATGTAGGAGGATGGCGCGCACACACACACTTGGGGTACCGGGGGCACTGTGGGAAATACGGGACCCGTGGACACAGGCACCCTCTGAGACATTCACCTATCTCCCACCTGCCCTGGTTCCATGCCCGGCCCCCACCCTCCCCCGGGCCACTCTACAAAGTTGTATTGCCACCAGTGGCGAACCTGCCCTGGGACTCGGGCCTTAATTTCAGCCGGAGCTGCTCAGGGTTGAGGGCTGAGCTCTGGAAAAAATTTCCACCCCCCGCTGAATGGGGAAGTAGGGAGGTCCAGCAGTTTGGGGATCCCCATAACATATTGCTTGGGAAATCCAGTGCTGTTGAGACTCAATGGTGAATGGTCCCTGGCTTTTCGTGGATACCGTGGGACTTGTTTGGTGAAGGCTCTCCGCACCCCACCTTTCCCAAGAAGTCCCTGGGGCTCGTTAGTGTTGCACTGGCTGCCCTGGCTGCCGCTGCTGTTGTTGGTACTGTGCCCCAGCTTCTGTCCCAGGTTGTGCCGTGGTGTTGCTTTTCCTCCTCTCTCCTGTGCTTTCCTGCCCATGACCCCCCCCCCCCCACAACCTGCTATTTGATTGCAATCAGATGCTGCACATACTTACATTTTGGCCATTATTGCTGCTTCTGCGATTATCAAGGATGTGAATTATGTTTCCCTGCTGCGGTCGGTAGCCGCTGATGAGACGTCTGTTTGAATAGGTTTTCCCAGCAGAGATGGGCATCGAGTCCTGTAAGTCTGAATCATGTATCTTATCAAGTGGAAAGATCTGAAGGTTTTTTTTGCCAAATATCCCAGCCTGCTTTGTGTTAATAAAGTCCACAGAGACAGCTGGAAAGCCCCAGCAATCTGGCCGGGTTGCTCCGATGGCAGAGCGCTTGACTCACCGTTGGGGCAGAGTCATGAGTTTGTCTCTTGACCTGGGAGTGACTCACTCCATCATTTGTTTTATGTCAATAAAATCAGAACCACTTTTAGGGAAGTCAACAGCGATCATCAGACGGCAATATTTTTCCCTGCCATAAGAACGTGGACTTTCCATTACTGGCTCAAGGCCACCAGTGCAGAAGAGTACTTCCCAAACGCTCATTTGAGCATGGATACACTTTAAGGTTTTGTTTTCATTAACATGTATACATTGTGTTTCCTCCCCAATTCCATGCTGATTTAAGACATCAGCAGCATCGTGTCATGAAACTAATACTTAATTTGGAATCCTGGCAGTGCTGTGCATACGTTGGGTGTTAACGCATGGTATGTGGAAGCAGATCTCGTGGAACTACATCCAAGATCCCTACAAATGTCCTTTTGAATCCACCCACGTGGCGGCACACTTACTCACACGTTCTGCTCCACGACCGTAAAACTGATTACTTTATTTTCATTCTCAGAGATGAAATGGAAGCAAGGTAGCTAAAAAAACAAAGTTTGATGTGATGATTTTTATGTTTACATATTGGTGACCGGGCTTAGAACATCCACTCACGATACTTGAAAACCCTATTTTATACCAGGTGGCTAATACCTGAAATACGATATAAGATTTCAGTGCTGCTGGTTCAGTATACTCCTGCCTGAGCTACTTCGCCCTGCAATTGCTTGCTCACGCCATTCTGGCAGAAGGACTTTAACGAGAGGAAGTTCTAGAGAGCCTCTGTGAAGGTATGTTGGCTTACATTTTTTCACACTGGCCTGATGTCTTGGAAGAGGTGGAAAGCACCCACACAAGAACTGCTGACTGACCAACTGTGGTGGACCCCATCTATACAGATGGCTGCATATGGGTGGTGCGATTTATGAAACGTGCACAATTGTTTCAACTGCGGCGTCGGGAGATCGAACCGGCGGCCTCCGGATTTCAGCGGTGTAGTCGCTTGTTAAAGTCGACGCTAGGTCAGAGCGCCGGACAGTGACAGAAACCGAAATTCCCACGGTTGTAAGCCCTCCCTCTGAGGGGCACAGGCCCGCGTGTATAAATACGCACCACTTCATCCGTCTCGGTGAGCTCACGCATTACATCAGTGAAAAAGTGTTTGCACCTTTATCACCACAACACAAGGAAGCGGGTGCCAACAACTTACAACATTATATATATATATAAAACCATCTATAAAAGGTGTGTTATATGAGAAGGCCAGGTGGCTGACAGGTCAGATCGCTGGGCTGGCACCGCTGAGATCCTTGATATGAATACGGGCGGTTGCCCATTATAAATCAGCAAATTAAATGCAGTGAGTCAATTTATTTTCTCAGCCTGGTCACAACAGACTTCACAACCACTCACCCCCAGCCCTCCTCATATTAAGTTGCGTTTTGCGCTTAATTTTGCTCATTTCCATCTCTGAAAATAAAAATAAACTCATAGGTTTGACGGTCATGCCGGGAACATTTCTCTCTGAAGCAAGGCAGGTTGGAAAGTGGTCACTGGAAGATATTTCAGAAGCAGTTGAGTGATATCTGCTACTGTGGGCCGTTCAAAAACACGCATGATTCATTGCTGCTTGAAATTTGCGAATATATTCGTATTTTCAGACATAAGGTGCTGACGGCACAATTGGAATAGTATTTATAATATTATTTACATTATTATATTATTTAATGTATTGTTATGCTTGTTTATCCCCCCCCCCCCCCCAAAAAAAAAACCCTTTCAAGTCTTGTCAAGTTTTTGCCCTAGCAGGTGATGTTCCTACTTGTGATCTCAAAGTATTGTAACGTGCGGGTAATTTTTCAACATTGGATGTTTGGCCAATACTAGTCATATTGTATGGGTTGTTTTAGTCTACAGGAGGAAACCAGGGAATGCGGAGAACCCGGAGAAGTGTCATGCAGAAGAGGGGAGCACGTTTCAATCTCCACACAGAAAGGCACCCGAGTGGGGAATCGAACCCAGGTCCTTTTTGCTGTGAGGAGCAAGTGTGACCACTGCGCCATACTGCCAGATTAACATTTGGGATTTTTTTCGTATCACATTTGGGAGAAAAGGGCAACATTCTAATAGACACTTGCGTGTCTTGCAAAAACCGCAATGTTTCAAAGCAGCTTAAAAATGCGCTTAAAGTGCAGGTGCACAAAACAGGTAGGGAGTGAGTCTCCACTAAACGTGGGTAATGCATTGGGGCTCTTAGCATTCCAAACGGATTGCGCATCACATGGCATGATGCTGATATCACAAATCAAATATGCAAATTGGGTAGCTTGAAACCGATGACAGGCATCGTCAAGTGAAATGCTGAAAAGCGAGCTTTTTTGTTTGTAGTAAAACACAAAAGTGAGCTAATGCTGTTGTTAGATGCGCGGTAAAGAGGGCGGGGTGCGGGTGACCGCTGCTGCAGCGCCTTCTGTGATGATCCGGCGCTTTTTCTCAAAACAAACGCGTGTCTCCCCCCATACCCCCCCGCAGCCGGCGTTTGTTACTTATGTAGTGACATAAGAAGGGAGGGGCTGCTGGGGGCTCTGGGATCCCAGGCGAGTCCAGACGCTTAAGCCTCTGGGCGCCAGGCGTTGAGTTCCCAGGCGCTTAATCTCCTGGGCGCCGCCAACGGGGGGGGGGGGGGCTGTGTGTGCTCTGGGGGATGTCTGGTGGCGCACACGGCCCCACCCCTCGTTGGACCAGGCATAAAAGGAGAGCTCCCTGGACGATCGGGGCCCAGTTGTAACTCAAGACCCAAGACCCACGACCAGCCATCTGAAGACCCTGGGATGCTGTGAGAGCCAGCGCTGGGACTCTGGAACTCCCGACTCTACGACCTTGTGAGGGCGAGTTCCGGAGCGTAGCCAGAGTAGAGTATTTGGCTGTGTAGCTAGGCTGTGTACCTAGGCTGTAACAGAGTATCAGGACTGTTGGAGAGTTGGAGTACTGTTGGAGTGTTGTATTGTAATAAAGAAGTACATCTACAAGTGTCTCCGGAACCCGTTACATTTGGCGTCAGAAGTGGCAATGGAGACAAGAAGTAAGCCACGTACCTTCAGTCCTGACGGCGATGAAGAGGAGCAGGCAGCGATGGGGCGGCCAACGCCGGCCGACAGCGACGCCGCACCGCCGGCTGAGCAGCTGTCTGCTCCGCCGACCGTCCCCTCTCCAGCGTCGGGAGCAGAGATGGAGGAGGCGCTGCTTCGCCTCGCAGAGCTGCTCTGCGCCACCGCCTCCCTCCTGGGCGAGCTGCGGTGCTCGCGGCCGATGGCGAGAGGGAGAGAGGAGGCGCGGCGCTCGCCCGAGCCCGCCGCCGCCGCCATTCCCCCCACGGATGTGAGGGATACTTCCGGGAATGACATCACTTCCACCAGAGGAGCAGTGACCGCTGGGAGCGACGTCACTTCCGGGCCCAGCGTGTGCCAACCCGACGACGCCGCGTCATCAGCGCTGCGTCCCTCACCGCCGGGTGACAGCTGTTTGCAACCTAGCACACCGCGTCATCAGCGCTGCGACCGGACAGTGAGGGCGCCATTCTTACTGTAACCAGCGCCGGGGCCGGCACATGGACCGACTCGCTGCTCGCCGCCTGTGCTGCTCTGGCCAAAGGTTGGAGGTCGGGAGACCAGGCCCCTGACACTTCGTACATTTTACGCGCTCCGGATTAATGATTTTTTGGTTGATATTTTCTTCGTTGTTGTCGGGGAGTCGTGACTGTTGTTGGGTAAACTGTGTGGAGCTTCGCCCGTGAGTGTTGTCAATGTGTCTGCGAAACTTTGCTTGTGATTGTTAGCAATGTATGGTTTATATTGAGCTTTGTTCGTGATTGTTAATGTATAGCTTGTGCTGTCATTGTTAACGATGTATATACTGTATGGGGCATTTATCTTGAGATGGTGACATGCTGCCAAGGATTTGGAATTGTCATGCTGGTTCTCAAATATCTTGGGGTGCAGATCCTGACCAGGATGGCCCAGCGGGTGTTGCGTGTCTAACACGAGAGTTGTGGTCCCGTCATGCTATGGCTGACGGCTTGACCTGACAGCCCGGAGATAGAGACACTCCGTGGCATGTCTCGCCTAGTGGGCTGTGTGCTCACATGGCTCAGAGAGTATGGTCCCGTCATGCTATGGCTGACGGCTTGACCTGACAGCCCGGAGATTGAAACACTCCGTGGCATGTCTAGCCTAGTGGGCTGTGTGCTCACATGGCTCGGAGAGTGTGGTCCCGTCATGCTATGGCTGACGGCTTGACCTGACGGCCCAGAGATTGAAACACTCCGTGGCATGTCTCGCCTAGTGGGCTGTGTGCTCACATGGCTCAGAGAGTATGGTCCCGTCATGCTATGGCTGACGGCTTGACCTGACAGCCCAGAGATTGAAACACTCCGTGGCATGTCTGGCCTAGTGGGCTGTGCGCTCACAGGGCTCGGAGAGTGTGGTCCCGTCATGGAATAGCTGACGGCTTGACCTGACGGCCCGGAGATTGAAACACTCCGAGGCGCGTTGAAACAGTGGGCTGGAGATTCGTGGTGTTCAGGTGTAGTTGTCCCGTTACGTTGGGACTGTATCCCTCAGCTGTCAGGGTGCATGTTGTGCAGGGAGTGAACAATGGGTCGTCTCAGATCGGTCGGTACAGCTATATGCTGCGATGCGAGTCTTGGAGAGAGGTTGGGTCTCAGATCGGTCGGTACAGCTATATGCTGCGATGCGAGTCTTGGAGAGAGGTTGGGTCTCAGATCGGTCGGTACAGCTATATGCTGCGATGCGAGTCTTGGAGAGAGATTGGGTCTCAGATCGGTCGGTACAGCTATATGCTGCGATGCGAATCTTGGAGAGAGGTTGGGTCTCAGATCGGTCGGTACAGCTATATGCTGCGATGCGAGTCTTGGAGAGAGGTTGGGTCTCAGATCGGTCGGTACAGCTATATGCTGCGATGCGAGTCTTGGAGAGAGACTGGGTTGAAGTCCCCCCCCGATATGGCCGACGTGCGCGGTTTTAGGATGGAGACGCCACGTTGGAAAGGCGGGGGGTGCAAACGGTTGACATGTAATGTCAGTGGTGGTCCTCATTGAGGGCTGCTGGGACGCAAGCACGGGATGCCTTGGAGATGCGGTTCGCGTGTGCGGCCACCATTTATGGACAGGAGCAGGCAGATTTATTTTGGTTGCCATGTAAATTTTATATATATATTTTAAAATGTAGATACTGGAGCAGCCCTGAAGTGCGACTTCTTTGCCCAGTACATGGGTCGGCCCTGAAGTACGACTTCTCGACCCGGGACGTAGACAGACGTCCGGATAAGTGTGTGTAGAGGGATGCTCGACATGTTGGTCTTCGCCTTCTCTCCACCTGACTGATGGGAGGCTGGCAGAGTGGTGTGGATCCCTGCCATCCATGCGGTGGTTGTGTGATTTCGGTTCGATTACCGGTGTTGGTTGTGCATCCAACGCGTCGGAATCTGTATATTTGTTGTTGTTAATTCCCCATTTTCTATGCGGATCCCGAGGAGGGCTAGGTGTGCCGCGGGTCGTTTGTTCACGTGTCATTGCTTCACCTTTTTGTTGATTGATGCTTGTATATAGTGTAGAGTTGTACAGGTTGGTTATGGTTTTTATGGTTGCTTTCTTGTTCTCTTTGCTTTTCCTGTTGAGGCTCGCATATTTTTTTTCTCTCTCTCCCTTTCGTTAATTTAAACTTTCTAATTATTGACAGCCGGGACGGCTGGAGGCTACGTAGAGGGGGGTAATGTAGTGACATAAGAAGGGAGGGGCTGCTGGGGGCTCTGGGATCCCAGGCGAGTCCAGACGCTTAAGCCTCTGGGCGCCAGGCGCTGGGTTCCCAGGGGGTCCAGACGCTTAAGCCTCTGGGCGCCAGGCGTTGAGTTCCCAGGCGCTTAATCCCCTGGGCGTCGCCAACGGGGGGGGGCTGTGTGTGCTCTGTGGGATGTCTGGTGGCGCACACGGCCCCACCCCTCGTTGGATCAGGCATAAAAGGAGAGCTCCCTGGACAATCGGGGCCCAGTTGTAACTCAAGACCCAAGACCCACGACCAGCCATCTGAAGACCCTGGGATGCTGTGAGAGCCAGCGCTGGGACTCTGGAACTCCCGACTCTACGACCTTGTGAGGGCGAGTTCCGGAGCGTAGCCAGAGTAGAGTATCTAGGCTGTGTAGCTAGGCTGTGTACCTAGGCTGTAACAGAATATCAGGACTGTTGGAGAGTTGGAGTACTGTTGGAGTGTTGTATTGTAATAAAGAAGTACATCTACAAGTGTCTCCGGAAACCGTTACACTTATTTACACGTGGCAGAAGACACGCACGCCATGCGCTTCTTTTTTGTCGAGATATTTTCACATCACTCCAACCTTGCAGGGCTCAGCAACTCCAAAGGGACCGCCAAACAGCACCTGCAAAAGTTTTTGCAGCAGCCCGCGGATTAGCAATGAAGTGGGAGATTTTTTTGAAAGGGCTGTGGGAGGCTACCGTCGGATGTGAAATATTCTACTTTGTAATATCAATTTAGGTTGTGTTTTGTAGATGTTGCTATTGTAAAGCATAGCTGGGTAGCTAAGGGGGGTAATGCTGTGTGAAAGTACTGAGCTGGCATCACTGAGATCCTAGGTTCCAATGCAAGCTGCCACCTATTTTGAAGTCAGGTCCGCAAGTGTTGACGGTCTCAGCCTGGTTCATCGATGACTGCACGAACAAACAAATAAAAAAGACATCACGTAAAATTTGGGTTGTTACTTAATTTTGGCCTATTCCAGCCGTAAGAAGGAACATTATTGATTTTATTGACACGAAACACTATTTGCAGGGCGTGCCATTCGTGTCGTGTGATGAGACACAGTAGCAATTCGGAACTCTTACAGAGGCAGCGCCACATTTCGTGTTAGAGAACAGCCCACGGAAGCAGATTACACAGAGCTAACTGTGAGGTCCCTTAAAGCAGCGGTCCCCAACCATTTTGGCACCAGGGAAAGGTTTCGTGGGAGACAATTTTTTCACGGAACAGGGGGGGGGGGGTCATCATTGGGTCTTTCCCTCTTTTCAAATAAGATCTCCAGCGACGTTTGCTTTTTACTCATTGTGGCTAGGGGTTATTAGCTTGTGGGCTCACCAACACTGTGACTGAGACAAGTGCGCAGTGTGGGAAAGAGGCGTGGATGGAAGTGGTCAATAAAACAATGGGGGTGGGCCACGCGTGGACTCACCGCTCACCTCCTGCTGTGTGGCCCGGTTTCTAACAGGCCACGGACCGGTACCTGTCCACGGCCCGGGGGGTGGGGACCCCTGCCTTAAAGTGACCTGTGGTAGTCGCACGGTAAAAGGCAGCACTTTCCATACACTCTGCATATGAGAGCGAGCTTCGTCGGCATGACAGTTAAACCGATGTTTTCATTCTCAGAGCAGGAATTTTGCCGCATTAAGTGCATAACTAAACCTTGATTTGAAGTTTTCGTGACTGCAGGAATCCATACTCTTTGGTTATTTCGGTAAAGTCATGTAGGTAGAAAAATAAATAAATCACGACGTTTCGATCGCAACACAAGCAATCGTCATCAGGTGGAAAGATACAGCAGTAGAACTGCAGTAGAACAGCTGTATGCATAACTAAATGTTAATTATTATTTTTTGCGCAGCCACGAGTGAATGGGCCGAGACGATCAACTCACTTCACTCGAGGACCCGATTTGAACCCAGGAGCTCAATGGGGGCAGCTTCAGCGCTCTGAATGCCTGGTGGATATTTGACTTCATCCGCGATCAGAGTGACGATGCGTTGTGAGAACATCTGAACTCCCGCAAACTTGAACTTAGGTTTCGCACCGAAACGGCCTCGGTGTGTCTTCCCCACGCACGGAAGGACGCCGCGGCAAGCGATGCAGCAGCCCCCGCCACTGCTCGTCCACGCGGGATGCAGCTCACAGACTATAGCCGCACTCGGAAGCCCCATCACAAACACTGCCCCCTCCTAATCTGCAGCTCCGTCTGCCTGCTTCCCACCCAGACAGACTTTTTTTTCACCCAAGCCGCTGTTAAAATCCATGCCGCTCCTACTCCTCCCTCTGGCCCAAACCAACAAAAGAACTTTTAGTGAAGAATTTTTTTTTGGAACACTGAAAGGCATTTTTTTTAATGCACAGAAGATAACAAGCGTTGAACTTGCTGCAAAGCAGGGCGTGGTGTAAATGGGTCCTGCGTCCGTGTTGAGCACTCTACTGTCTGCCCCACCTATCCTGCGCAGGGCACATCTTAATGTGGGAACCCAGCGCTGCATGGGAGGATGGTAGATGTAGCGGAGATACTGCGGCTTTGAACTTGGCGTCTAATCATCGTATTTACACAAACTATCAAGCGGGGCCGTTGCGGCGAGCCCATCTTCAGAGTTGGAGGGAGCTACGTACCAGAAATGCATTACGCATGTTGTTTCCATCTTTTCAAAGTAATGCTTGCTAATAATGATGGTGGGTACAGATTTCCTTTGCATTTCTGCCAACTTCTAGTCTCTGCTATTTTATGTAAAGTCCTCGATAAATAAACAGCAATTTAAACAGATACGTTTTTTTATGTATGCCTCTATCATGGATGTGGGATTATAGATGTAGAGGGATGATAACCCCCCCTCACATATTTTAGGCTGCAGGGGGGGGGGATACAAATGCGAGATGCAGTGGCGGCACTCGACGTAATGAAGGTGAGCAAAAGCTTCGTGCCACAAGCAGCTCAAGGGGTCCCGGATTTATGAACAAAGAGTGTGCATCAAATATGAGCTGAAATGTACGTATGTAAAACTTCTTTTTTGCACCGTACGTAGCCAACCGTGCTAATCGGAGGTGCAAGGGAAGTACGACAAAACTCAGCGCAAAAAGCCGTTGTAAAGAAATTAGGTTTTCAATCGAGATTTAAAAGTACATAGACCAGAGAGAGAGATCTTCGAGAGAGAGAGAGGCGGCCATTTTAAACGGGTGGTGGGGATCTTCAAACGGGGTTAAGAACTCTCCATCGAGCGAACTCCAAGGGTAGGGGATTCCAGAGCCTGGTAGTCACCTGAGGTTTGGGGCCTGCAGCGCGCTCACGCTGAATCGGGCCACGATTGGTGGATCTTAAGAGGTCTCAATTGGATTGTATGGCTGAATCAACGCCTGGATATAAGCAAACCTCTTCTGTATGTATGTTGAAGTTCTTTCGCACCGTAAGTAGCCGACCGTGCTAATCCGAAGTGTGTGGGGGGGGGGGATAAAAAATTAACCCGTAAAAACAAAGTTTTTCACTATAAATCCTTTATATGCGTGGCTGCTAGAGTCCCTCTCGTCCTCTGGCTTGAGATGGCTGCCACCTATGGGTCAGATGATTGCCTGCCACCATTAAGCAATTGGTAATTAAATATAATTTTTTTTCCTAAAAAGTGTAACATTTTGGAAAAAATTTTTCACGAAAATACATTGTCACGCACAACGAGTCTGTGTGCAAAATGTCAGTTCGATTGGATCACGGGAAGTGGGTTAAAAAACGACCGAAAGATTTGCACAGTCGTAAGCGCGCAAGCAAGCAAGCAAGTGAACTTAATATAAAGGATTTAAAAAGCAGTTCTAAAGAAATGAGTTTTCAATCGAGATTTAAAATTGCATCGCTCCAGTGGCTTCCGAATATCGTAAGGAAGAGCGTTACGGACGGCCGCAGAAGCTTATATGAAAGCGCGTGATGCAGATGGCTGTCCCATTTCACACAAATGGGACAGCCATTTAAACTTAAAAAGCGAAATACAATTGGGTAAGCACAAATATTAGTAATAGGTGGCAATATAATTATCCATGTGAAATTTAAAATGAATCATCGCAAATATGTACATAATTAAAACAATGAATGCCAATGCATTTAAACCATTATGTATGCATCTGTTCATAATGCTATTGTAAATCACAATGGATGCCCTTTGAATCCCTGTGTTGTAATAACACGTGCATTCTTTATTGCGACGGCATTATCGCATTAATATAATCCTAAGGAAGCACATTTCTCGCAGTTTATTTGCCGTAATTTCCCTTCATTGAAAGCGCCTGCACAATAACATCGCAGAAACAAACCCCATTAAATACAATGGCAATGTCACTGACACTTCCTGCACTCTGTTTTAAATACTGTAGCCCTAATTTCCAAACAAGTAGGTATGGCCCATGCAGCCATGCTCTATATTGTTACTTAACAAAGCCACTTGCTGGCTTTGGGGACCCAATCAGGGGTGTTTAAATAACATTGACCCCCATTTATTTTTTCCACGACCAATATCAAGTTTTACAAATGATCGTCGTTACACTTCTAACAGCTAAAAATAGTCACAGTCACGAAGCCGCTTTGCCTTGCCCATGTTCTTTTGGTCAACACAGCAAGCAAGATGCTTTTTTATTTTACCCACATTTTTGCAAAGTTTGTCAGGAAATGCAAAATAAAATACAGCTAATTAAAGCTGAGGAACACTCGCGTTCAAGCGGGGTCAAGGTTCGTGACTACCGTTTCCCGATGTGACCTCCGTGGTTTTCGTGTGTGTGTGTGCGTGTTACTTCACTTGCAAGCTCCTTTAAAATATCCTGTAAAACTTCTAAGAGAATCTTTTTTTGTGCTGGTGAGATTTTTGTTTGTTTGTTTGTGGCAAGGAAGTCTCATTTAAGACACAGGAACTCTAAAATAACGAGGCAGACTTTGTGCCTCCTTGCTTTTGTCTGGTTTGCGGTTTCATTAAAGCTGTGAGTCGTGCTGGGCTCGATTTCTTAAACTGGCTACCTACGTGACTTTACCGCAAGAACCAGAGAGTATGCATTCCTGCAGTCACGAAAGCTTCAAATTAAGATTGGCTATAGGAAGGTTCAAATCCTTAGCGGGAGGTCATCTTTGCCCATCATTTATCTGGCGGTGCCACTTTTATGGGAATTTAACAGCGGTTGTCGTTTGGAATAACTCACCATAGGAATGTGGAGTTTCCACCACTGGCGTAGGGCCACTTACAGAGATGAGTAATGCCACGTGCTCATTTGAGCAGGAAGGAAATTATAATTTTTTTAATTTGTGGTTCTTCAACTCGTAGTGTTATCACATATATAGCCAACATGTTATTAACTAACACGTCAATATAGGGCCCTGCAATCGCTTGCTCATGCCATTGCTGGCAGAAGGGCTTTCGCTAGAGTGAGGATTTAAAAATAGTCTATTTTGGCCTACTCTTCCTCGCTCTGTCGATTGACTGTGGTCTACCCATGTATACTACTGTGGGTGGACAGAAGTGAGGGAGGGTGAGATTTAAGAACTTGCATCATTGTTTTGACTGCTGCTCGAATCAGAGATAGAATCAAACCGGCAACCTCTGGATTGCAAGTCCACTGTGGCAGCATCTCTTCTGAATAAACTCAAGAAAAAAATAACAATTTCCTATATTCTTTCTTGTACGTTTTTATTTTACCAGGTAAGGCTCACTGACCTATGTAGCTCTTTTTAAGAAACGATCTGGCCACAAATGATAACTCAACAAGTGGCTTGTTATCTGGAAATGTATAGCAGCCAAATATTCTATACGCATGTTTCTAAATAGGACCTCTTTTGCCAGTATCAAAGTATTACAAAGTAGGAATATATTTTACCCTTTATGGCAAGAATACAGGTGTTAAGATGATAATAGGGTTTTCCCTTTTTTCTGGCAACAAAACAGGTGTTAAGATGTTAAAACACCAAACTGAAACCTTTTACAAGGAATCATGTCTGCATTAACCACAATGCTTGTGGTCAGAATGCAAACAAAAAACACACTCTGATAATATATGCATTGTCATTGAAACTGATTGGTCCACACCACAGACAGTTTTCTCTTGAGCCTCGTCTCAAACGGTGTTAGATGCCTTTTACCGTCCTCTGGTCTAACACCGTTTGAGACGAGGCTCTAAAGAAAGCTGTCTCTGGTGTGGACCAATCAGTTTCAAGGACAATGCATATATTATCAGAGCATGTTTGTTTGCATGTTCACCACAAGTATGTGTAGTTAATGCAGACTTGATTTATTGCAAAAGGTTTCTATTTGGTATTTGAACATCTTAACACCTGTTTTATTGCCAGAAAGGTTAAAACCTATTCTTATTTTTTCATGTTTCTAAATGTTGAAGGAAAACTGGAGGGCCTGGGGAAAAATCCACACGACCACGGGAAGAACATGAAAACTCAAAATATACATGCGTCAGGATCGGGATCGAACCCACGACCTCCCGCTATATCAGGCAAGGTCATTAACATATTGCCACCGCGGCACCCATTCACTTGTACTGAAAAAAAATACCCCATTGATGAAACGAAGAATGTTTTCGTTTAACGTGGCACACGGCTTAACATTCAGACGATAAAACGCTTTCTTAACGACTGCGTTTGGGCATGCTTACGATAGCACGGGACTTTAAAAACCTTTACCCACCACAATCCCTTCGAAACTTCCCCGAACCCTTTAACATCCACACGTGTGGGCAATGCTGTGCATATGCGGACGTGCCCGACGGTCTCCGGCGCATCATTGTTCGGTTGTAATGAAAACATTGGTGGGGGCAAAACACCCAAGTCGAGGGTTTTTTTTATCGTAAAGGCGCAACTTCTACACCGTCGACTTCTTTCCGACCGACCATAGAAAAGGTTCAAGGACAATCTTGCACAAGATGCAAGAACGCTGATAAGCATGAGAAGTGTGGTCGGTGCTCGCAAAAGCATTCGACCCAGCCCGTCTGTCCATTGTGCGTGAACGGCATTCAACCGGTACTACGCTCTTTTCCTCCAATTTTTTATTCCGTTTTTTTCCCTTCCTCCAAAGGGCAGGGGGGGGGGGCATTCATTACCGCACCCCGTCTCTACATTTTCATATTGTTCCTCGCGCTACCTAAATGGGAGACCAACCCCCCCCCCCCTGCCCGCCACACCCGGCCAAAGTCCGAGGGAAATGATTTCAGATGCAAGGCGGCAACCGGAGTCATTAGGGCAGCGGCGCGCGCTTTGTCTCGGCTCGCGCCGCTGTCACGACTCCTTGTGCAGCGGCGGCGTTCATGTTATCAAGCTGAGAACTGCTGACGCTTCCTGTTCCCACTTACACCATTGGAGTCACGTGCATATGTGTGTGTGTGTGGGCCTGGGGAGCGGTAGTGTAGTTGTTAGCGTGCTGCGCAACTAATCTGGCGACCCCGGGTTCAATTCCCGCTCACGGCCGACACCAGTGACGATTTTCTGAACCGGTTCTGGGCCTCAACCTAGGTCGACTCAGTCTCAAATGAGTTCCTGGTGCGGTGTTTACAAACATCGCCATGAGGGAGACACAAAGGCGGCTGTGCGTGGTGCTGGCCACCCACACCCCCCTCTTGTGCTGTGCCCGCCTTCATAGGTGCTCACTAACAGCACTTGCCCCAACAGTCTATGCAGGATATACGGGGAATGTCTTTGCGGGGAGCGGTCGTGTAGTGGTGAGCGCGTGCTGCGCTACGAACCCAGCCTGCCGAGTTTGATTCCTCGCTCATGGCCAACACCAGCGCTGATTTTCTGCCTTTTGCCCTAGGTCGACTCAAGCCTAAAACGAGTACCTGGTGCAGTGTGGAAACATCGCCACTGCGGAGACAAAGGCGGTCGAGCGTGGTGCTGGCCACCCCACTCCCCTCGTGTATTGTGCCGGTCTTCACCACTTGCCCCAAAAGTATGTTAAGGCTATACGGGGGATGATTGTCTTTGTAAGTGTGCGTGCGCGTGTGTGTGCACTTGCCTCAACAGTGTAAGCCTTTACGGGGGTTATTTGTCTTTTTCTATGTGCGCATGCGGTTATATTCCCGGGAATACGTGAAGGTATCATCTTTTAACGTTGTATTTTGTCAGACCACTGCTGGATGAAGGCCTCTCCATGGGGTGTGGGTGGATTTTCGACCGTGAGTTGCAAGTCAAGAGTGATGTGTGGGTGTCACAATTGATTCTTAAGAAAGACGAAGAAAGGCAAATCGCTGCCTTCTACGTGATATCTTCCTGGGAATTATTCAATTGTCTTGTGAAGATCATGAAATGGAACAACTAAGTCCTGGAAAAAAGAACAGTAATAAGATGAAGATTTGAGGCCACTAAGTCAAGTCAAGTACAGGAAGCTGAGATATTTCAGATGCATAACCAGGTTGAAAGATGACCATCTCAGACAACGGTGAAGGAGGGGAACATTCGAAGGTAATCGGGGAAGAGGAAGATGTTGACTTGACTCGGTGTCAAAAACCAAACGCCGAAGCCATCGCAGGGGAAAGAAGCAGCGACGGACAGAGGGAAGTGGGTGAGAGCGCTGCAAGGAGATATCGGTGAGGGAAACGACCATGCCCCAATTGCCGAAAATCCCAAGAGAAGGAGATTGTTGGTTGGTTAAAGGTGGAGCTGGGGACTTGTTCAGATACATTCCTCGCCGTTGATGGGAGCCGTGGCCAGGAATTGAACTCAGGTTGACTGATTAGCAATGCGGTACGGTAACCATTGCGCCACCATGTCGCCATCATCAATTACCCTTAGCCAGCAGGTGGAGCTAGCCCAATAGAACTGGACACTTGACTTAAAGCTTTCGTGACTGCAGGAATTCATATTCTTTGGGTCTTTCAGTAAATTCACGTAAATAGGTTAAAAGAAAATAATAAAAAAATAACAACAAAAAACTAAGACGTTTCGATCGCAACGCACACTTCGTGGCATCAAAGTTACTGTATGAGTGTCATCCCTCTACACCAGTGGTTCTCAACCGAGAAAGGGTACGCGGACCCCTGGGGGTACGTGGCAATGTCCCAGGGGGTACGTGGTCATTTATAAAAGTATGAAATGATATCATACTTAAGAGTCATTGGTGAATAATCATGTATGAATCCATCAATATAAAATAACTACGATAACATTTATATCAATCTGGTAACGGTATAAAATACATTTCTAAACCCATTGATTATAAACGATGTGGTTTCCAACGTCCGTTGAATTTCGTGTTATTCCCTTGCAGTGATTCGCTAGCTAGGATACCTCACAAAATGGACAATTGGTTAAAATATTGATGTTCATCATTCATACATTTATTTCTCAGAACCATGTTGGGTCAGGCAAGGGGGTACTCAGTTGAAGCAAAATTCAACAAGGGGTGCAGTCGCCAAAAAATATTGAGAATTCCGAATGGTCTAGACCTCCACATGCCTGCCTTGACAATGACAACACACATCCTATCGAGATTTGAGCCCCATTTATATTTCAACTTCTCGGTTGTGATAGCTACTCTCACGTCCTGTTGAAGATAACTCAAACTCATACACTTTATACTGCACGTAACCACAACATTAAACCATGCAGTTTAAACCGGTGTCAAATTATAACTCTATAATAATGGGCGGGAGAATAACTGAGACTAAGATCGGGAAGTCACCATGGCCACGTCAACTCCGGTCATCCTCGCAGCAGCGGCTTTTGGCTAGCCATGGAACAAAGACGGTGACTGCATCGAGCACTTTCAGATGCGCTTCTGCGGCCGTCTGGAACACTCTTCCTTCCGATATTAGGAAGCCACTGGAGCTATGCACTTTTAAATCATCTCGATTGAAAACTAATTTGTTTAAAACTGCTTTTCGTGTTTAGTTTGTGGTCCTTCCCCCGCACCTCAAGTTATCGTGGTTGGCTACGTGCGGTGTGGAAAAGGCTCAACATATAAAGCCGTCGATGCTCCCCAACTTTTACACCCAACCGTCAGGCCCTGCAGCTGCTGCTGAGTAGACACGCAGCGACCTCCAAGATTTGCCCAATCAGTCTCCCACTAACCGCTCTTCGATATTCCTCTTGGTCGCCGCTGGACGAGTAATAAAAAGTAGGTTGAGACCTCTTGAAAATCACCGTGGCGGTGACCACAGTGGCCACAGTTCAGGATTCATTGAGTTTACAAGCCCTAGTTGAAATACAATGGATACACATTTGGATGTGCAAAGTTGCATTGTTGTAATACAATACGATCACGTTTAAGGCTCATTGTAGTACGGTTATACTGTAAACAAATCCCGGTCACATTTCAACTCAGACCATCATCCCTCTGGGGTCTGTAAAATAAACAGATTTGATTATAGATGGGCCATACTTCACCACACTGATCAGTGAAGGGGCCGAAGAGGAGGATTATCGGTGTGCAGCATATGAGTACAGTACAACCATGGATCTTCTGGACTGCCCTCTATTGCGCACAATATATATAGCACCACAGCCTATGACACCTGGTATGCACAGTGGTCACCCATCAAGGCGTTTGCCAGGCTCAAGCCTGCTTAACATCAGGAATGGCAAGATCCTCCGTATTACATAATGACCTCCACGCGAACGTCTTCCGTTGCTTGCATGTCTCGCGTATATATGTTGGGAGAACAGGTAGGAGGAGGTGCAGCCTCGCAGTTGCATGCTCGCAGCACTGCTGGTGGTGGAAGGGACCTTGACGAGAGGGAGCTCTAGAGAGCCCCACTCCCCCACCCCTGCCCTAGAGGGTATTTTGGCCTTCTCTTCAACGCTGGGCTTTTTTTTTAAGAGGTGGGATATGCCCACACTACCCCCGCCATACACGACTAGCTGATTGACGAAGCATGGTGTATACCCAATTACACTGCTGGGTCGGACAGACGCAGTGTGAAGGGGGTGGGGGATTTCCGAAACGTGCGCCGTTTGATCAACTGCCTTGCTGGGAAATCGGATCGAACCGGCGACCACTGGGTTTTGTCAGTCTGGTGCGCTAACCGTTTACACCAAGGGCAACCAAGGACAGCATATTCTAAAACCTGCAATAAATGCAATGCACACTTGGTAGATGCACATCTTACCAACAAGGGGCTCTCATTGGAGGTGGCATTTCATGCAATGGAAAGAAAAAAACCCCACTCCCTTTTCCTCTCGAGTCCCCTTAAAGAAGTTTGTAGCCAGGTCAATGCCGCTTAGGTCAGCACGGTGTGAAATTAAACACCCAATCCCACTTTCTCACACTCTCACAGGGTACTTCCATTGACACACGGCTGTGACAATTATCTTTCCGCAAATTATATCTTTAACGTAAAAAAAGATTTTTTTTTTATGAAAAAAACTAACGGATCTGCAACTTCATCTTGCGGCAACCGTGCTTGGTAATTAAGTCTGTACCACGGTGCAATTAGATGTCAAGATTAAATGTGCCCATTTCTTTCTTCTATATTTCTCTTTTCTTCTTCTCCTCCAACCTATAATTATATTGCAATCGTGCCCTCCGGATTTGTCCCGAGATTAAGAAATTTCCATTCGAACGTTTGCCTTGTGTAAGAACGTAAGCAAGAAATATGACATCACCCAAGTGCTCACGAAGTTACGTAAAATGTGCTCTCGGCGTCACGTATTAATAATCGGAACAAGTTTATCACCGTTGGTATTCACACCAATCGTATCAAGGCTAAAACGAACACACCACGTTTCACAGGCGTATATCATCTACCAGCAGGTTGGTGATGTGGTTTTGATCAACCAATTAAATCACTTGCAGCTATTTTTTTTTCAAATGTGACTGGCTACTCTAGCAGTGCATCACCCTGTGTCAGAGAAACGCCCCAGAGGATGGTGTCACACAATGTGACTGGCTACTCTAGCAGTGCATCACCCTGTGTCAGAGAAACGCCCCAGAGGATGGTGTCACAATTTCTTTAGAATTTTCTCTTAGCCACACCGGTGGCATACTTCTGGTATGCTCTACAAAATCGTGTTTAAAAGTGAACACATCTGATATTTAAAATTTACAGAGTTTGAATAAGGCAACTTAAGCACAAACTACATTTGATACAATATATGTTTTGTTAAGTCATTGGTGACCGGGCTGACACCATCAACTCGCTACCTTTCAGAACCCGGCTTAATCACCGGCGGCCGCCCACTTTTGAACCGAGGATTCTCAGTGGCACCATCTGCCGTGCTCGAAAAAGACTAGAAACGCTGTGAGCCACCTGGCCTCCACAACCGAACGTGTCAATTAATATCCCCAAACGGTTTTTGAGACCTTGGTGTTCGTGACACCAAACTATATACCCACACACACACTCCCTGATTGTACCGTTCATCTTCAATCCTTTGAGACATTTTCCACGAAGGTCAGGTGGTGCATAATTGCGAGTGTGGTTCCCAGGCCAGGTGTACTGTAAAGAGCGCGGGATTAGTGAATCGGCCCCCTGCCATTTTATTGTAATTAAGGTGCCCCTTAAAGCCCGAGGGCTTAGAAACACACCAGGCGTGCGGTGGGATGTCCCTGCACCCACCTACTGAGAGATACAACAAATGGATCACAGGTCACAATGAGCCCGTGGGTCGCAGGTTGAAATGGATTAAAACAAAAGAGGGGAGTCCTGCAGAGTCTTAAATCTGAGCATTCATTGAACACCGAGACGTCAAAGGGAAATCCACTGAATGCCCGGAGGAAGAACAAAACTGCGAGATAATAAAAAAGCGAACATATGTTGATTAATGTCGCGTTCGGTTGTGTGAAGAGGGGAAACAAGTCTCGCTGCGTCCATCTGTTTCCAAACGTCTGCATGCGGACTCATCTGGGCATCAGTAATTAATAGCTCTAAAATTATTACATCCTTGCAGTCGTCCCCATGCCGTGTTGGTTGATGGGAGTGGTGAGACCATATTTCACCGCACTGGTCAGTGTGGGTCGATAGAGGGGGTGTGGTGGCAACAGCTGGTTCACATTTCACCACTGACATTGGCTGTGGCCAGGAATCGAATGTAGGCGACTGGGTTTACAGTGCAGTGTGCTAACCACGGTACCGTGGCTTCATCCATCGTTCATTATGCTAATACAATCGTATTTTAGCTTTCCAAAAGGGTTAGCTACACAATTAATTGGGCTACATTACAATACGCTATTTGCAACAATATTTAGTAGGGGTGGAATGATGCATTAATTCACAGAGACTTAAGCTAACATTGTATAAAATGGCATGTGTAAGAATAAATGTGTTTGTTTTGTTTTGTATGTGTGAGATGCATGTGACCCCTGCACTTAGTCGATACTCGACCATTGACTGATCGCAAAGAATGGGCGCCATGTTGACGAGACGTTAAATACCTCGCCTGGTATAATGGTACACAAAAAATGGTATACAGAAGGTTGTGGCTTCGATTCCAACCCTGACGCCTCTATATATTGGAGTTTATATGTTTTTCCCGTGGTCGTGTGAAACATTATCCTGGTCTTCCGGGTTTTCCCTCCACTTTTAGAAACATGCGTTTAGAGTATTTGGCTGCTATAAATGTCCACGTGATAAGCCACTTTGTTGACCATTCAATCGAATCACAACCCCGAAGAGAATGACTCATTGCTCTCTCTGTTATCACCGCTTTTAGAAACTTTAACAAATATATAATTAAGGTTATAATGCCGTTGTCATGCCCTAGCTTCATGTTGCTTCATCATATTATCCGGCACTATGAATGTTTGAAATTTGAAATTACAAAAAAAATGTACGAGCATAGGCTATCCTTTTAGAAAGTGGTATACTGCACATATGGCAGTGTATAATGTAAATTCTGATCAACGTTTTATTTGCTAAAGATTTATTGGTGGCTGGAATTTTAACTGATATTTTAAAACAACATCTTCCATGTATTTTGGACGTAATGGCAGGAGCCCAGCTAGAATGTAAGCGATTTATAATCGCTACCCAAATAATTATTTCATCGTTTAAATAAACTACCTCAATTTTAATAAATCACTTGCTCTAAAGTATCACCACCACCACCACCATAATTTTGCCCATAACCCCACCTCTCCGAAAAAAACCCACAAAGGACCTTTCTCCCGCACAGCTCATTTAATATGGGCGTGGGATTCTATTTTTTCCTGTACAAAGCAAAAATACCATTACTCGAGCGGACGGCAGGATACACACATGCACCACACGCACACAGACATGTTTCTCTCAACGTTATTGCGGGGGAAGGGTTTCCGAAAGGGGCGTCCGGTCACAAAGGGGGGGGGGGAACCTTGGGCTGGAACAAAAACTGGCGCAAACATTAAAGGTGTGGTCCTGCGCGACACGCGTGCCGTCGAGCGTTTACAAAACAATCGTCGCTGGTGGTGGTGGTGGCTGCCTCCGTCGTCGTCATCATCCTGAGGGGCGTTCGCTCGCTCGCTCAAAAAAACCCCACCGAATTCGTTTCACAGCGCAACGGCGATGATTAATCAATGAGTGCAATTACATTTTTTTTGTAACGAGCTCAACGATGGCTTATTAAGCCGAACAAAAGACAACTTAATAAAATCAATGTAAGTGTTGACAGTGGACGTCAGTGCTTAGACTATGAAGTAATTCGAAGAATGTGGCAAATATTAAATAAGCCATTAATTTAATAGCCGTGTACAGTGGCACTCTGTGTACCTCAAAATTATTAATTATTGTTTTTTTAAACCACGGCTTAAGTTTCCTCGAATGAGCCGGCTTTTAACTTCTCAATAATTCTGCTCTTGAGAGGATCAAGGCTGCAATCGAGGTTGAAAAGAGTTGGAAATTCTCTAAACTGAGCTACTCTCAATGTGGGTGTTCCCCTGTCAAAGTTATTTGGGGTAAAAATGTCGACAAAAGTTGACCGGGTCAAAGAAGGGAAAGGAACGGTGGTTTAGTTCTTTGTTTGAAAAATACGACTTTGAACTTTTCTTTGGGAAGTAACAAGGTCTTGTAATGGTTATTTTATTTGTCAATACAAAAATAGGCAAACTAACATCGAGACGCTACGTATATATGCGTGTGTGTTAGTTCATGGGCCAGAGCAGAATGTTGTAACCATTAGAGGTGGCTAGGATATCGGTATACGAGTTTGTCTGTGGTTAATACAATTGACTATATATTGGTCTAACCTAAGTTTTCGCATCTCAGTTGGTACCAACAACTAAAATATTCAAAATGTAATATATATAGTCCTTTGGCATAGACCAATATAATATAAATAACATATATACACAAATTGAAATGTACAAAGTCAGGAACACAGGAATGTAGTTTTACATTCGGTCACAGTTACCATTGAAGTGTCAAATGCACGTGTTTTAATAGTGAAAAAAACTGTTTCGTTAAGAATAGTATGTATGTTGAACTTATTTCACACCGTACGTAGCCAACCGTGCTAATCGGAGGTGTTGCCCTTGAACACCAACATCCAAACGACAGACTCGAGAAGTGATGTCATACTACACCTGAGTTGGTCTTTGTGCTAGTTTATCACGCACCTCAATCGATACAAGGTTGATTGGTTGCCTTGGACACTTTAATGTGGAACGCTAAGTTCAATGTGCTTCTGCTGCTATCCACGTGAAAGCGCTCTCTTCAATTGTGCTTATTAATTCTGCGAGCGCTCGAGGGTTTGTGAGTGGATTTTAAACAGTGCTTGTATGAGGCACAATGCCAAGTAATTAGAAGAAGTCTAAAGAAAAATAAGAATAGGTTTTACCCTTTCTAGCAATAAAACAGGCGTTTAAACAGCTTCAAGTCTGCATTAACCACACAAGTATTTGATGTCTGAACATCTTAACACCTGTTTAATTGCCAGAAAAGGTCAAACCTATTCTTATATGCCCAGTTGCCTGTACGTACAGCCGCCTCGCGGCATCTACATCTGAAGAAAATGAAGAACCAGTTTACATGCCGTCCAACTTGTTTGGAATCGATAGGAGTAAAGTTGGACTTACGAACAAATTGACTTACCAACAGACCTCTGGAACCCAACTCGTTTGTAAGTAACTAGTTCGCAAGTCCCTGTACACTGTTTTTTTTGTGCACAGTTATTTTCCAATTGTGCTGTCGGTGTCGTGTTATCATAAGACAAATTGGTTTCCTATTCGGATCTCTCACCAATGCAACACCACTCCATATTAGAGAATGGCTTCAAAGATGACAAATTAGTTGGCGATGCTGCGTTGGCAGTTGTGCACAAAGCACAATGAACAACAATCTCGTACTCCTGAAAAATATGACCTAAAAAAACAACATAATCTGTGATGTTTTGGGCAATGGCTCTTCTTCGTAACACGTGCTGTATATTATTTTTGTGTTGTTGATGAGTGTGTGGATATTTATGTCAAATATGACACTATATAACTTCTTCTAGACTATAACTACGATGATAACCACACAAATAACATTTTTTTTATTTTACAAGCTCTTTTTCACAAGCGACCTGGCCACAAATGATAGCTCAACTAAGTAGCTTATCACGTGGAAATGTATAGCAACTAAATACTCCAAATTCATTTTTATAAATGTGCAGAGAAAAACCAAAGGACCTGGAGAAAAATCCATACGACCACGGGGAGAACATGCAAACTCCAAAATATACAGGCATCAAAATCAGGATCGAACCCACAACCTCTGTATACAAGCAAGGTAGTTAACGTCTCGCCACTGCAGCGCCCTTCTATGATCTCAATAACCACAATAAGTGGCGATGCGTATTCCCACTTTTCCTGCTATAAAGACGTCCATCACACAATTAACAAACCGGACGTTTCTTCGTCCTTACGGGTGGAGCATAAGTGGAGTTTTGGTTTATCTAATCTCATGGGGTTTTTGAGCAGTCATTAGTAACAGGGTTGACACCATCAACTTAATATTATTGAGAACCCAGTTTAATCACGAGCAGCACCTGGTTCAGAACCTGGAATCTCAGCGATGCTGCCTCGGTGCTTTGATACCGTATGTTGTAAGCCCAACTCAGCCACTCAACCACCACTTCACGCTTACACAACAATATGTATAACACGGTGGCGGGATGTTCACTACCTCGCCTGGTATACAGGAGATCGTGGCTTCGATCCCGACCCTGACGCCTGCATATTTAGGAGTTTGTATGTTCTCCGCGTGGTCGCGTGCATTTTTCACCAGGTCCTCCGGGGTTTCCTTCCACATTTAGAAACATGCGTTAAGCGTATTTGGCTGCTATAAATTTCCACATGTTAAGTCACTTCGTTGAGTTGTCATTTGTGGCCAGGTGGCTTCTTTAAAATAGCTACATAGCTCAGTGGGCCTTACCTGGTAAAATAAAACATGTTTAAGTTGTAAGGTTATCATCGTATATATTTGTGGGTGGTGTCTTATGAGCATTACACAGAACGTGCACAAGCTGTTGTACTGGGCATAAGGCAGCAGGGGCCAGCATTGAGTTTGCCAATGGAAAGTCGCTTTCAAACGGGCAGCATCAAGCGCAAAGACATAAAGATGATTGTAACGCTCTCCAAGAGTTGCATGGACACATGACGAATTAAGGAAGAAAAATCCATACATGTGTCCGATCTTATATTCAAAATGTGCAACCCTAGTTAATTCTGGGTGGCTAAATAAATAATTTGATTTGATAATATATTTTTTGCTTGAAAAGACATTTCATTTATCACCCTAGACTGCTCCCGAAATAATATCAACACTGCACAATCTCGAGCACTTTGCTTTACTTGACTTTAACTCAGTTTATTGGAACTTAGAAAGAAACAACTACTTTCGCCTTTGTTGTTATAGTGGTGAATAAAGACATATTCACGTTGTGCTGGTAATAGGGGTTATTCGATCATACTTAACTATGTTGGGTTGGGATCACGGGGGGGGAGGTGAGAGGTCACAACTAGGAACGCAGCGCAATATGAATAATGAATAAGAGTGTTACGTGTTGATGAACGTATAGTTTATTTATTAAATAGAGATAGGGCCGGTTCAGATATCACTTCCAGACGAAATTAGCCACAGCAGGGAATCAAACTCAAGTTTCGCGGTTTTAAGCACAGTTGCACTAAGCAGTGTGCCACGACTTCCCCACTACTTAATTCACTTTAACTCGAGTATATACACTTAAAATGTAAGCATCTAATTAGATACTTACATTTTACGTGATGGGATTTTTTTTTGGCGTGGAAAAAAAACGATGACTGGCCTTATATAATCTATCTCGCCCCACCTGAGAAACTGTTTTAATCATGGGCGGCTGCATAGATGTGTTGCGAAAGTAATAATACCATCTCTGAGGCAGAAGCCTTCTTTACCTTGGCCACAAGCCACTTCCCCTCATGTCAGACTGCTCGAGGCATTGCCTTGCACCTCCTGTTAGCACCACGGTTGGCTACCTACGGTGGTGCGAAAGAAGTTCAACATACAAACACTGCCGTACCGTTTCACTTGCTCTGGCGGTTTATGTTACCCGCACTTCTACTTTCGTATGAGGGGAAGTTGATCAGCAAGGTTTATAGGAATTGATGTCAAGGTTGGGGAGAGAGCCCGCGGATGGCTTCAGCAGTACCCTGGTGCTGCTGGTGAGTTCTAAAAGTGGGAAGTGGCGTTACTATGTGGTCCATGATGTGAGTTAGACTCACATGGAGACTCATGATTTAAATTATGGAAGTAGAGAGTGGCGTTACGATGTGGTCCATGGTGTGAGTTAGACTCACATGGAGACTCGTGATTTAAATTATGGAAGTAGAGAGTGGCGTTACGGTGTGGTCCATTGTGTGCGATACAGACTCACATGGAGACTCATGATTTAAATTATGGAAGTAGAGAGTGGCGTTACTATGTAGTCCATGGTGTGAGAGTGGTAACTGCAGTTGCATAATTTGGTAAAGATCTGTAGGCTATAGCCACATTTGCTAAAAAAGGAGTTTTACACACTGAACCGTCCTCAATAACACATCCGCCACTGCATTGTGGCTGCATTCACGGCATCGTTGTGCACGCCCGATCGGGCCTTCTGCTTGAGTTAGCAATCGAATGCATTAACGAATGAACTAACGATTGAGTGGGTGAGTGAGCTGGCGGGCGGGCAGATACGAGGCCACAGATGGTGCCGACCCTGTTGACGATGGTGCCTCCTGTGGGGTTGGGGCTGATGGGGGCGGGGGACGTTCTGGCCGAGTGGGGCGGTGCACAGGCCAAGCTGAGGCACGCTTACACTAATCTGGCCTGTCAGGCCTCATTAAAACCCCTTTACGCTCCCTTCGTCTTCACAGCTCAGCATCCGTCCCAGTCATAAACACGCCCCCCACCTCTCCCCCCCCCGCCCCTCCCTCCGGCCCCACTTGCACCGCCGAGGGGGGCCCTGCTCAATAATTATCGGTCGTAATTAGGTTGCTTATTTATTTATTTACCTCTCCTTTTGGTCCGCTCCGTGAGGGTTTTCATTCCGCGGATTTAGTCAAACGTCCCCTCCGTGAGAGTGTGCGCTCGACGATAACGAGGCCAAATGTTGTGATGCAAGTCGTGTGCAGTCCTCTGGCAAGCCACTGCTAAATGTAGACCTCCCTAAATGCCGTTTTGATGATGGAGATTGTTTAATCATATTGCCGACCTTCATAGGTGCTCGCCAAACAGCACTTGCCCCAACAGTCTGTTAAGGCTATACGGGGGATATTTGATCAATACTTTACCATGGAGAAGCTTTACCACCAATGAGAAGCGCCGAGAAGTGGTTCCGTTTGATCAGCGGAGGTGTGAATTGCTTTTATTGCATTGAGTCACGAAATTGATAGTGATGTTTAGAAATTATGGTACGATTCTTTTATGGTAGAAGTGGAATTAACCACTGTGAAATCAGCTACACATTTAATTTAACTGAATGCTATTAGGAAGGCACTAGCGCTATGCACTTTTTAATCTAAATTGAAAACTAATTTCTTTAGAACTGCGTTTTATAATTAGATTGTTGTCCTTCCCCTGCACTTCTGATTAGCACGGTTGACTATCTGTGGTGCGAAAAAGTTCAACATTCATACACACAATAAAGAATCACAATTTACAGTCCCTTTGTCAATGCACTGCTGCGGAAGGCCTCCCCAGGCGGTGTCAGTCACGGGGGATGTTCGACCCTCCTGGTCAGTGTGGGTTTGGTGAAAGGTTAGAGGAGACCAGGACTCGTTCAAACATCACACACCGCTGATGCTAGCCATGTCCAGGAAATCAATCTCGGATCACTGGTCGGAGGTCCCAAACCACTCCAGAAAAAAAGGCCGCAAATCGTCGCACTACCCAAGGAGAGCTGATGAGATGTCTCGTTTCCATCAATTTGCTGGTACGCCTCCCTCAAGAGGCGCTCACTCGAAACGCCTCTCCTCCTGTCTGGGAAGCTATCCGTGGCACCGTTCTTGCTGTGTGTTCTTCTCTAAGAATGCAAATGTATCCAGGAGAGAGTCATCGTTACGTTTTAAGACTGTAGCCAACCGCATGCTAATCGGAGGTGCTTCTCAGAAAGGTGCATGCTTCCCGCCAAAACAAATACATTAAATCATGATCCCAATGTTACGTAGCTTTATTCTGCCGCCCCATCCCCTTTTGAGCGCTTACCAACCGCAAAGTCACATCCAGGTCTGCGATCGGCTCAGCCCATCATTCCTCCGGGGTAGAATGAGTACCTCTCTCTGTGGGAAGTAACAGCTCAGTTTTGTCCATGGAGACACTGATCCCTGACATATAAATGTGGGGTTTCCACCACTCGCTCAGGTTTATACCAGTAGAGACTTTATTAAAGTAAACGAAACAATTTTTTTTACTTAGTAAGGCCCATTGAGCTATATATCTTTTTTTTAGAAGCGACCTGGCCACAAATGATGGCTCAACGAAGTGGCTAATCACGCGGAAATGTATGCAGCCAAATACTCTAAACGCATGTTGATTCTAAATGTGGAGGGAAAAACGGAGGACCCAGAGAAAAATCTACACGGCCACGGGGAGAGAGAACATCCAAACTCCAAATATACAGGCGTCAGAGTCAGGGTCGAAGTTTAGAGGTTAGCACGCTTTAGAGGTTAGCACGCTAACCTCTAAACTACCGTTCCCCAGAATATAAACACACACATATATAGAGACATGCTTGCCCAACTCGCATGGAGCAGCATGGTGAAGCATGGCCAATCCATCCCCATAACTGACCTGCAGTAGGATAGACCTTCATTTAAAAGTGCACCGACATAGAAACTGAACATCGTGGACTTCACTTGCAATTGCATTTCACATACATTCTTGTCAGTTTACATACGAGTACAATAGTCACGTTTTTGTGACGTAGTTTTTAAATTGTGAAAAAAAACAAAAACAGCGTGAACAAAATCTGTCTGAGGAGACTTACGCCACAGCGAATGTATGACCCAACATTAATTTACGTTTACGATCCAAGTTGTATTTTTGATCTGATTTCATTGCTTTTGCCATTTCCATACACGTGTAATGCGGGCGTAAACGGCCTCGCGGATATGACGTAATGGGGGGAGGAGTTGGGTCACGTGGGGAGAAGGGAGAGCTCTTAAGGGCGGAAACCGGAAGAGACGGGAGGAGAGTAAGAATAAAGACGAGAGGAGGCCACGCAGGGCAGGAGGTGGGAAGTGGCGTGATCACCACAGGACGGGACTCGGCACTGTTGGCCAGCGGTGTCCGGGCACGGGGGAGACGGAGAGCAGCGGTGGGGCTGCAGAGAGAGCAGCCGAGAGGCTGCAGATCGGGCGGAGAGGCTAAGAGGAAAGCCAGCAGCGGAACTGCATCGGGAGCCAGGAGAAAAGGCTACGTGAGCGACGGCAGCAGAAGGGCTGCCGAACAGGAGGTGGAGAAGGCTCTGAGCGAGGCGCCGTGCGGGGCGAAGTTGTACGAACCCAAATAAAGGACAACGGAGACAGACACAGTGAAAGAGTCCTTTATTACACATGTAAACCTCTTATCAGTGCCCTACCTTATTACAGACAAATTCAGACCTTATTGGTCACCCCGTGCCCTTATAAATCTCAACGTTATATCCTACATAGTCCCATCGCAAAGGAGAAACACAAACAAATAGACAATTAGTTTTGTTGGTGCCCGCATTGCAACGGCTGTACGCCGTATGGACCTGGACACTCAATTTCCCTGTACAAGAATACGGGTCAAAACATATGGATTGATAGGTATGCATTTTGGTAAACCAGGTCACTCGTAAAATAGACTCATCCTGGTCTCTTGAGCTCTCACCTGGTGAATCCAAATAAACTTCAAACTTGATTGTGGACAACATACAGACAGACATCTTTGCGGTTTGCCGTCATGATGTACACAATGCCATTGATAGGACAAGCACAAGCTGCGGCACTTTGGCGTAATCGGCGTTCATGTTTGCCCCATGGCAAAACAAACTCCTGGGGTATAGAGCAGTTTTACAGCTGCCATATCTGGTTAGCGCCGAGTGAAATTAAACTAAATTATAAGACAGTGAGTGAGAGAGAGAAAGAGGCAGAGAGACAAGGGGGGCACAAGAAAAAAAAATAACCCCAGCCACCGCTAAGAATGGCTGCGATCACAGAGATTAAGCCTAATCAGTGCCCCCCCCTTCCCCCACTCATAGAATATAAAAAAGTAAAACGAATAAGTAAATACATTATTGAGCACCCAGGGAGGGAGACGCCGCTGCAGGCTGTGTGCCCTGGGGATCGACTGTCGGTCCCGCGGAGCATTGAGTGAGGGCACAAAAGAGCACCCACCACACACACCCCCACACGCACGTGGGGGCCAATCCGCGTGACGGCACTGAAACTGGATAACCCAAAACACCGAGGGGCCATCGATTTCTAAAGACAAGGCTGTTGCCCCCCCCCCCCCGTCGCTGAACGGTGTGCCGCTCGTGCTCGCTCACGTCCCGGTGGTGCAAACAAATGTGGAGCGAGCCCGTCACGTTCATCGCCGGGCATTTCGGGGTGTCCCGTTGTCCCCCACTGTCGGACGCATGTCCGTTGAGCGTGGCGACTCATGGGCCACTGGCAACGAGCGGGCCGTCATCAAGTGTGACTAAGTGGGCGATACAGCGTCCCCTGGCATTGCCACACAACCGGTATTTTATTTTGATCAAGGAAATCAGAGTATCGCCATTTCGCTCAGTTGTTACTTACTCTGGCGAAACATGTTGACGAAGCTTTGATGTTTTTTTTGACGTTCACCAGTGTGAACACTTTGACAAATTATACACGAAAGGCTCTGACAATGACATAATGCATTTGATAATCTGGAAGCAAATGCTATCAAAATAAATCTTCAAATAGATGCAAATGTTTAATGTATACGGCTACCAAAGAGTTAGAAAGCAATGGTATTGAAGTGAACAGTAATTTATTTTCGCTGTGCAATATCTTCTATGGTTTTAGTTAATAGGATTTAAATCCACCGAGGAATGATCCCTTTGCTTCAGAAGGTGGCAGTGGTGATTCAGTAAAGGGGGGTTGTCTGCTGGGCCACAGATCAATCAATTTCCAGGCATGATAAATAATACAATACTTCATCAGGATAATGTGCGCGAAGATATAATCTTCATTCCAGTGAGACTAATAACCAATATCAAATCCTGGTTGTGGTCAACTGGGCAGAGATCTTTTTCGTAAACCAAATAACTTAAGTTTCACTTTTGGAAATAGTTTCATAGGCAGAACTTAAGATTATGGAAAGATTCATACTTGTTCATGATGCATTTTCTAAGAGGAACACTGATTATGCTTAATCAGTGGACTGGATAGTGCTCTGCGCTATGAAACTAGTGGCCTGAGTTTCATTTCAGGCCACGGTTAAAATCATTGGTGATTTCTGAACCAGTCCAGGGCCTCCTCTTTACCAAACCGCACTGGCCAGTATGGTAGAGCATGGTATGTATATTTAACTTCTTTTGCACCGTACATAGCCAACCGTGCTAACTGGAGGTGCGGAATGGTCAAACAAC
Source organism: Lethenteron reissneri (assembly GCF_015708825.2). NCBI lineage: Eukaryota > Metazoa > Chordata > Hyperoartia > Petromyzontiformes > Petromyzontidae > Lethenteron > Lethenteron reissneri. The sequence continues at coordinate 14,308,830 of NC_083792.1, read as the reverse complement.
CTGGCACGGAGAGACCTTCATCTAGTAGTGGATCGACAAAAGAGCTGTAAATTATTATCGAGTTTAATGAAATGTGTAATCGATTACATAGCTAACTTTATTCTCAAACATTCATAATTTAAACTCAATGATTTATCAATTAGTACTATTAGACAGAACATTCACACCAACACTATAATCACGGGCAAATGTGTGCTTCAGGCACACTACCATTTTAAATTAATGCTATTGTCCGATGGCACGTCAAACCGAGGAGATGGATCTTGGTGGATTGTTACATCGCAGAACCATGAGAGATGGCACCAGCTTGAAGATATCGTCATCCAGCAGTGGAAATATCATGGCCGACGACGATGATGATGATGATCACGGTCGTTCAGAGTGACTATTGGAGGTTTTTATTATACGTGGCCAGCAGACCTGGATGAGACGCATCAAATACGTCTCTTAGCAGCAGGAGAAAGGAAACCCACTGGGTATCGCGCATCCTATGCGCCAGCAAGCGGCAGGATCCCACCGATATCAAATAATCGCCGTAATCCATCGGCTGGAGAACTTCTACAAAGCAATTTCTGGCTCTATTCCCACTGAGACCGCGTTGTTGGACGACAAACAGAAAGGCACCATCTGTATGTCCTGTCGGCTTCACACGACTCCTCTGGGCCAGCGTGCATATCATAACCAAAGATATATCGGTACAGCTCAACCTATTTTTGATATGGCAGCCCCCAATCGAGACCACCGATCTACCCCTCACTGGGCCCGGTAACCTCCCTCCACACTCATCTCTCTTCCCACCAAGGTTACTCGGACCACAATGCTCTACACCAAGAGATCACTGATATGCCTGCCACGGTGTGCGCAAGACATTCGTCTCGTGCTGTGTATTGTTGTATTTTGTAACTGAAACGTAGGGCTGATCTTACCAGTGTTCATTCAACATTTGTTTTTCTCCTGCACGGTATCCATGCCGCCTGCATGCCTTACCCCTGAAAGGATTGATCATAGCTCTCGCCTACATAGGGGCTGAGAACCGCTTCTGTGGGTGTCGTGAACGTCTGGACATGCCCAACATATTAAGATATAGTCAAGCGACAACATTTCGAACAAACCAAAAATCACGGTATGTTTTATTCCCACGTTTTGTTCCTTTTAAACAGGGTGGCATAAATGTTGATTGTGGAGGCGATAGAAGTGAGCAATACACAGTAGTGCGTGAACAATAAGTGCAGTTTGGAGTCGGTAGCCAGTAGTTGCTTAGATTTAATATCATCAGTCCTATACAATTCCTCTTATATGTGACGATGCTTGTGGGGTTGACTTCACGGAGCCTATCAGTAATCTAACCAGGAACCACTGGGAACCGTTCACTTATAGGGTACCCCCCTTCCACAGTATGGCTGCGCATCTGCCAGGAAGTCGAATATCAAAGTGTCCCCTTGCTTCTTCTTCTTCCTCCTCCTCCATATGACTGATGTAGATGCAGAGCAAGAGCTACAATCTCACACTCAGGTGGTCAAGCCAGCCAGCCACGTCAGGAGGAAGCGGAGGGTATCACTGCAGTGTCTTTTTCGTATTTGTGGATTGAGCATTGCGTCGATCTACGTTGTACGGTCTGTTATGGATGACCACAGTCACACACTGGAGAGTTTTTAACACTGTATTTGATGTGTGCCTCGGGTATCCACATCTGCCATAGTTTGTGCAGTGGATGCGATCTAAGGCAGACCATGAGCTTCGTGGAAGATCAAACGCAGGGTCTCCTTGCTCAGACGTATATTAGACTGAAATAATTTCCACTAGTGACTGAGGCAGAAGTTGAAATTATACATTCCTACGGCAAGATGAGCAGTCTTTTGCATGATAACCAGCTTCGATCTCAAAACAAAGTTGTATTGATATATTTTTAAAAAGCAGACCCAGAAGGATAATAGATTGTGTCTATGGCGTCCCGGACCAGAACTGTGACATCGGGGCTGGGTGATGATTCAGATTCAGACTAAGTTAAACCCGCCACCACCCGACACAGGCAACTAGTAAGGTTTGTCACGTAAACAAAACAAGCCAATTCGTTACTAGTGTAATAAACCCGCCACCAGTGGGAACCGTTCACTTATAGGGTACCCCCCTTCCACAGTATGGCTGCGCATCTGCCAGGAAGTCGAATATCAAAGTGTCCCCTTGCTTCTTCTTCTTCCTCCTCCTCCATATGACTGATGTAGATGCAGAGCAAGAGCTACAATCTCACACTCAGGTGGTCAAGCCAGCCAGCCACGTCAGGAGGAAGCGGAGGGTATCACTGCAGTGTCTTTTTCGTATTTGTGGATTGAGCATTGCGTCGATCTACGTTGTACGGTCTGTTATGGATGACCACAGTCACACACTGGAGAGTTTTTAACACTGTATTTGATGTGTGCCTCGGGTATCCACATCTGCCATAGTTTGTGCAGTGGATGCGATCTAAGGCAGACCATGAGCTTCGTGGAAGATCAAACGCAGGGTCTCCTTGCTCAGACGTATATTAGACTGAAATAATTTCCACTAGTGACTGAGGCAGAAGTTGAAATTATACATTCCTACGGCAAGATGAGCAGTCTTTTGCATGATAACCAGCTTCGATCTCAAAACAAAGTTGTATTGATATATTTTTAAAAAGCAGACCCAGAAGGATAATAGATTGTGTCTATGGCGTCCCGGACCAGAACTGTGACATCGGGGCTGGGTGATGATTCAGATTCAGACTAAGTTAAACCCGCCACCACCCGACACAGGCAACTAGTAAGGTTTGTCACGTAAACAAAACAAGCCAATTCGTTACTAGTGTAATAAACCCGCCACCACCCGACACAGGCAACTAGTAAGGTTTGTCACGTAAACAAAACAAGCCAATTCGTTACTAGTGTAATAAACCCGCCACCACCCGACACAGGCAACTAGTAAGGTTTGTCACGTAAACAAAACAAGCCAATTCGTTACTAGTGTAATAAACCCGCCACCACCCGACACAGGCAACTAGTAAGGTTTGTCACGTAAACAAAACAAGCCAATTCGTTACTAGTGTAATAAACCCGCCACCACCCGACACAGGCAACTAGTAAGGTTTGTCACGTAAACAAAACAAGCCAATTCGTTACTAGTGTAATAAACCCGCCACCACCCGACACAGGCAACTAGTAAGGTTTGTCACGTAAACAAAACAAGCCAATTCGTTACTAGTGTAATAAACCCGCCACCACCCGACACAGGCAACTAGTAAGGTTTGTCACGTAAACAAAACAAGCCAATTCGTTACTAGTGTAATAAACCCGCCACCACCCGACACAGGCAACTAGTAAGGTTTGTCACGTAAACAAAACAAGCCAATTCGTTACTAGTGTAATAAACCCGCCACCACCCGACACAGGCAACTAGTAAGGTTTGTCACGTAAACAAAACAAGCCAATTCGTTACTAGTGTAATAAACCTTCTTGAGACGGCTTCCGGAATCAGTCCTTTTTATTTTCAACTTCCACAGTTACACTTCACACACACTCCCCGTTGCTGACAGACAACGGAGAGAGGCCAGACTTCCCGCCAAGTCCCCACCGCGCACGTGGCACCCAGAGCCCCCGTACGCGCGTGACTCCTGCTCTTCTCGTTCCAAAGTCTGCTCACGACTGCCCCCTCTCTCCCTCTCTTAATCCCTTCGTCACGTGGTACCCCCCAGCCAATCCTCCATAGACAGCGTTGACCATTCCCGATGATTCCCTGTCAATCCCGGGACCACGCCTCTGATCCGGCTCCCCATTAGCTGAGGCCCCGATTGGCCAGGCCAATCACCCCTGCTAACATGCCGTGATCACGCCGAGGCCATGCTCCCTGGCTCATCCCTTATTGGCTACAAAGCGGGACTGGCAAGCCAATCCCCACGTGAACCCTCTATGGCTGTTATTACACTAGTACAGCACACCGTGTGTTGGAGAGTAAACCCACAACATCATTTACAATTTGAATACGACGATTTACTAGTGATTGAACCAGCATCATCATGCGACAGACAGATTTGTGGAGAAATCCTCCTGTTTTCCCCTGTTTTGGTCTTAAATCGTCCAATATAATATCAGATTTTCCCCTCTGTAAACTTAGAACAAATAAAAAAAGAACGATATTCTAGATTCACATCTTGATGACAGCTGAAACACATCATCACCCAATCTGCCCTGTCGTTGGTCATGTAGACATCGGAAGGTTTATCAGCAAACATCTGGACAAAAAAACAACCAATTGCCCAACGTGTGACTCGCCGTGTAGGTGTGGGAAGAACGTGTATGGCATCCCCACCCTCTGGTCTTTGTTTTAAAAATTGCCGGACAATATTTGAGGGGAACCGTCAGCCCACATGTGTGCACACGCTTGCGTGCTGGAAGTTGTATATTAACGCACATACCTTCCTGTGGGTGGTTAACGCTGACATTTACTAAATGACATTTACTCACATGGATCCTTGTCCTGTTAACTGTGGCTCCATCGGAGGTGCGGCGGAAGGAAAACAAATTAAACACAAAAAGCAGTTATGAATAAATCAGTTTCAAATTTAGATTGAAAATTGCATAGCTCCAGTGGCTTTCTGAATATCAGAGGAAACGGCGTTCCAGTTGGCCACAGAAGCGCATCTGAAAGCGTGCGTTGCAGTAACCGTCTTTGTTAGATGGCTCGCCAAAAGTCCGCTGCTGTGAGGATGACCGAAGTGTTACCAATCCCCATTGTCAGACCAAGACGATCCTCATCGCACTCATTGAGGTGCGGAGTAAAGGTCTCGATAGCGATCACTTCTTTTAAAGTTTTCTGAAGTTTGCTTATATAAAGCCAAGACTTCCTCTGCTATGGAAAAGCATTGCAAAGGGCTCTGTTGGCGAATGCCACTCCAGCATTGCTAACTGACAAGAGCCGAATCAACAAACACAAATGTTAGGCAAGATTGTCTTTACATGACGACGCAATGGTGACTTTTAAGAAATTCTGCTTTTTAGGTTGACCAACTATAGATTAACAACAACGAGCAGTGGCACAGCGGTTAGCACACTGCACAACGAGCCCGTGACCAGAGTTTGACTCCTGGCCACGGCTAACACCAGCGGCGAGCAATATCTGGCAGCGGTCATACCCTCCCCTCCTCCCCCAACCCGTATGGTCAATAAACTCCCATGAAACAAACACGAGAGTGGGGAGGACTTCATCCATTGGTGGATAGAGAATGAGCGCAATTATACATTCTCATTTTTAACAAAAACACATTAGAAGATGCGAGTCGCGGTGAAAAAAAATCACTTTTCAAAATGAGCTCCACATTGCACGACCGACGGCCGAGTGCTCCCGCTCAGTAGTTTATAGAGGCGGACAGGGGGGTGGGGGGGGAATAAATAAATGGAGCCAGACCCAGTGTAACGAGACACTGTGTTTGGACACCAATAAGAGCACCTGCTGACCAAGCAGGGAGCGATGTGGATGTGCCCGGCTGGCTTTGGACAATGGGGACCTCTAAGCCCAGGGCAGTGCTCTCTGTGGCTGTGGGTTTGATGATAGCTTAACCTTGGTCAGGCCCTGCTGCCCCATTTCCTGTTGCCGATCCCCCCCATCTGACGCTCGCCGGGATAAGCCACCTGACGACGAGTGACCGGCTGCACTGCGGCGATCGTCCGGCGAACGTGTATGCGTGCGCACGGGGGCCACCGCCGACACGAACACACGCACGCGTGTACGATGCGGTGTGAAACGGGTGCAGATCTTTTCATGTCCGATCGCATCTCTAGATGCCTTTGCAACTTCGGGAAGAGGGGAGAGGGGGGGCAGTGGGATGTGCAGCATATCTACAGAGTCAAAAGGAGAGGGATTTATTGGTGGGGGGGAGGGGGGGTAGATTTTATTTTAGAAGCAGGGAAGGAGGGGTAAGATTATGCTAACAGGCTAGAGAGGAAATTGGGATGATACTATATTAAGAAGTGTGAATGAAGATACTTCGTAGACAGAGAAAGTCGTACGCAGATGGGAAAAGTCTCGTGCCTGGACGTAAACATGGGTGAACAACCATAGAAGTGGAATTTATCGACAATGCGAGCAGCAACAGCAGGAAAAAAATATTTGTGTCCTTCCGTTGAGCAAAGGTTGACGGAGAGTTTTGACAAAATACCTTTCTTGCTGGGGAAATGGACACGAGAAGGGGCGTGGATGAATGGGAAGGGTCGACGAGGGCCAGGGTTAGTCCACGGAGGATCCCGAAGACAGCGAGGCGATCTTACGCACGTGAACGTGCGTGCTGGTGGGTGTGGTGGTGGTGCATGCCTCGAAGGGGAGCGGTGGTGTAGCTGTCAGCGCGCTACGCTACAAACCCGACGTTCCCAGGTTCGAATCCCGCTCATGGCCAACACCGGTGACAATTATCTGATCCGGTCGTGAGCCTCCCCTCAGGGTCGACTCAGCCTAAAATGAGTACCAGGTACAGTGTGTAAATATCGCTACTAGAAAGACAAAAACGGTCGGGCGTGGTGCTGGCCACCCACCCCCTCGTGTGCCGTGCCGGCCTTCAAAGGTGCTCGCTAACAGCACTTGCCCCAACAATCTGTTAAGGCTATATAGGGGATCTTTGTCTTTGTTGTATGTTTCAGTGTATCCCCTGGGTTTGGAATTGTCATCTCTTCTCGCGGTGGTCTACCCGTTACATCTTTCCATGTTGCCTTTAACGCAACCAATAATGTCGTTGAGGCGACATGGATGTCATTGCCATTGGCAAGAAAATAGAATATGGGAGGGTATCACCTCCAATATTAGCGGATCAAACGTAACATTTACACGACTCTAGATTGAACTCATTTCTTGAGAACCGCTTTTTGTGTATGGTTTATTGTATGTTGAACTTATTTCGCACCGTACGCTTTCAGATGCGCTTCTGCGGCCGCTTGGAACGACGTTTCCTCTGATATTCGGAAGCCACTGGAGCGATGCACTTTTAAATCTAAATTTAAAACTAATTTCTTTAGAATTGCTTTTCGTGTTGAGTTTGTTGTCCTTTCTCCGCACCTCCAATTAGCATGGTTGGCTATGTACGGTGCGAAATCAGTTCAACGTACATACACACGACCCTCTTGAAGAACAGTCTTTCAATTTAATTATGACCCTTCTCTAGACACATTTGCATTATTACAGAAGAAGAGTAAGAACGATGCCACAGTTCGCTTCACAGCCTGCAGGAGAGGTGTTTAAAGTGAGCACCGATTGTACGAGGCTTTCCAGAGGAGAGAGGCAGCCGGTGACCTTCGTCTCTACAATGCCGATGTTCACCCAGGTAATAGCGAGGGCCTTAGTTAAGGCCGGGTCGTCCTCGGGGTGGTCCAAGACAGGTTAATGTACCACTTGCCAATTCATCCAGGTACCCACAAGACTGCCTCTTCCCCCAAACACAACACCACCACCTCATCACCAAGCACACGTATGTCAACTCATGCGCAGCTCACATAAAGCCTCCGTGGTCATATATATTACATGTTAGATCGGCGCATGGGGAGGCCATCATCCAGAAGTGGATTAACAGGGGGCTCTATATAATTATTAACGTTATATGCTCAGCACTTCCTTCTCCTTGATTAAATGAATTGTCACGATTCGGTGTCACGTTCAATGCAATTATCTATCATTGTTGTCATGTGTACTATCTTATATCTGTCAACTCCTTAGCAGTGCTTACCTTATTAGACCAATTCAGACCTTATTGGTCGCCTCGTGCCCTTATAACTCTCAACGTTCATCCTACAAAGTCCCATCACGAGGGAGAAACACAAACAAAGAGACAAAATAGACAAAAGTTAAGTTTTTTTTTGCCCATATTTAAAAGACGACACTGTATGGACCTGAAAACTCAATTTCCCTGGACAAGAATATGGGTAAACCGTATCGGTTGACAGGAATGCATTATTCCCCCTGTCAGGCACGTTTTGTCTTGCTTGTTCTGTGTCATTCGCTTCATTTGTCCAAAGTTAACATTGCCAAAAAGGTAAATAAATCATAATTAACCAAATCTATTCAGTGTTATAATTCAGTTTAATTGGTTAATCGATTGATTGTTACTCACATTGTACAATCATTCCAAAGGTAAGACCACACGTGTCATCAACGAGCATGTTTTAAACGTGTTGCTACTTGCGCACTATTAAATCACCTCTATAAATGCAACTGGTGAAGCATAATTTATGGAGCACTCTGCATCAGTTCGTTGCTGTACAAAAACCCCCAGGGACCAGTTCCCATGACAGCTCAAGTCAAACAGAGAACCAGAGAGCCAGATGTCTCAAACAGAAAGCGTGGGGGGGGGGCATATACTGTGAATACCATAGGTGTCCGGACACCCCCAACATTTCTAGATATGGCGACGTTATTTTGTAAATGCTGATTATGCTGATGACGAAACCTTTACGTGCGCATTAGCACATGAGCAGGAGGTTCGGTGCGGTGGCAGAAGCCGCGTAGATTTAACATACAGGAGAACTGCCTCTGATCTGCGAAGAGGTTGGGGGACCCGGCGTCATGGATCCTATTATCCGTGAGGTTATCCACGATTCTACTCTCCTCTTCTTATTCGCGGGGAAAAGATGTCTGGATAACTCACGGATAATATAAAGGGAAAAGACCAAGGACTATAGGAGTTTTACGTGGACCCTGCAACTGCTGTGAATAAGAGGAGTTGCAGGTAATAACAACGGTGTTTACATTTTGAAGAATATAATCTTTTTTATTGTAACACGCCACTCAGTATTCGCTCACTCTCGTAGACAGAACGATTCAGAGGCAAGAGGAGGAACCACAGGCAGCAGCCACGTAATTAGCCGGTGCCAACAATTGCCCAAGCTCTACGGTCCTCTACATATTGAGGTGTTAACGGCCAATTAATTGGTTTTCAGAGGTGAGAGGAAACCGGAGCATGAGGAAAAAACTCACATGTGCACGGGAGCAGAACAGGCAAAGGAGCGCGTGGTTAACTGCTGCCATTCAAGATCGTGAAAGAATGGCACCAAATCTACCTGCTCACAACCAATGCCCTTGAATGGATTAAGAACCGAGACAAACATTTATATCTGGATATTAAAAAAAAATACTGGTGCAAAAATATAATTGGGTGGGGGGTGAACGTCGTGGGTCCTGTCTGGAACCTCACCGTTAACCACCTGGATCTATTCGCTCGTGGTGGATCACCCCCAACTTCCAAAAGTGCGGCTGCACCCATCCACCCCATCCCTCACCCGGTCGATGGAATGAGCTTGGTAGTTGAGCAGATACCACACACGCCAATCCCTCACAAGCAACCTCCAAGCAAAGGCGTTTGCGAAAAAACAAATTTAGAGCATCCTTGAGATAAAAACGTCTAATCGCCAGGTCATATTAACCACTCAAACCATCCATTCCCAGGGCTCCCTCTCCACTCTAATCTCTTATTTCCCCATCACAGCTTTCCTTGGTAATCTCGTTGATGACAATGCCACTGAACTGTTTTTAGCAAGGGTCGCTTTTCCTTCTGCATTTAACTTGACCCCAGTATCGATTATCCTCACACGCATTTACACACACACATATACAAAACAAAATGACACCTCGAAGTCGTCACCCCATCTCGTATAAGCCGCATGTATGTTACGAGATTTGTAGGTGTGCGTCCCTTTGTCACCGCCTCCCTACAGCCGATCTTCCCCGAGAATGTTAGTTACTGTTCCCCACCCCCCTGTCAGAGGACCCCAGAGGACCCCATCTAGTTGGGGGGGCACCAAGAAATGTTGTTCTCCCCATTCCTAGACTTTGTGCAATCACTGCAAAGCTCCACCCCCCCCCCCTTCCCTCCCCTCATGGTTTTTCTGTCCCCCTCCCCAGATCTCTGGTGCGTTGTAGCAGACCTGTGTGTGCATCAAAAAATAAATAAACCCCACCACTATATATGTATATAAAATAAGGTGAATACAAAAAAATACGCACGCTCATCAATGACACTGCCCAAAAAAAGGAAACAATATTGGCTCACAAGTGACAACATCACAGTTACCCCCTCGATGTAAAAGACCGAAACAGGAGTTCTCTACAATTTTGGCTGTCGCCTGATGAGGCTGGTTGTAATTTCCGGCGAAACGTCACAGTACTCGAATTGTAAATATCGTGTGGGTTTACGCTTCAACACACCGGTGTGCTGAACTAGTAACTAATTGTCACGTTTTGTTTACATAACAAACCTCAGGAATTTGCTGCGTCGGGTGGTGGCGAGTTTAACGATACATTTATATTTAAGCAATTTAACCCCAAAAAAACGCTTTATTATAATTGTTTTTATCTATAACCGAGTCACATTTGGGCAATCTCCATAATCTACGCTGTGCAGAATGGCCACTGCTTAAAACGTCACCTATTAAATGTGTCCTTTTCGAGGGCAATGTTATTGACGAATGAGTTGAGCTTATCCACCACTGTCAATGCAGCGTAAGCCACAGTGCGACTGTGACCATACAAACCAAAACGGCGGACCATGTGGTAAACCACTGTAGTCGTTCCTTCAATGGAGGAATAACAAAACTACACCAACTTTCTCCTGAAGCCATCTCATGGCTAGCAGATCTCGAAATTGGCATTTAGCTCCTAAACATATTGCCATCATACTCACGAATTTAAATGAATGCAGTATCACAAAAACACATTTTCTCAAATCCCATTTTAAAAAAGCTCCTCCAAATCCCATTAAAAAAATTATCCTGCAACCATTTTGAACGTTTTGGACACGACGGTAAACCAAACCTTGGTAATCTGGACATTAAAGTGGACGTATTTTTCTAAACCATACTTTATCCTGATTGTGATATTGGTGTCGTGTTATGAGATGAAGAATACATTGGTTGCTAGCCTCTTAAAAATACAGTTGTGCGAACTGCACTAGTATGAAATTATAAGAATAGGTTTTACCACCAAATAGAAACCTTTTAAAAGGAATCAAGTCTGCATTAACTACACATACTTGTGGTGAACATGCAAACAAACATGCTCTGATATAAAATAGGCATTGTCTTTGAAACTGATTGGCCTTCACCAGAGACGGCCTTCTTGAGGGCCTTGTCTCACCAGTGTCAGACCAGAGAACGTCAAAAGGCGAACAGTACAAGGACATATGATCGGGTCTTTCGGTAAAGTCACGTAGATAGGTTCAAAGAAAATAAAAAATAAACTACGACGTTTCGATCGCAAGAGCTCCTTTTTCTCCTGATAATGATTGCTTGTGTTGCGATCGAAACGTTGTAGTTTTTTGTTATTTTTGTTATTTTCTTTGAACCTATCTACGTGACTTTACAGAAAGACCCAATAATATGAATTCCTGCAGTCACAAAAGCTTTAAGTCAAGATTTAGTATAAAGACAATGCACTATTATTTTGACTGCACCACCACGCCTCAC